>NC_034189.2:10871352-10951352 GCF_002021735.2 Oncorhynchus kisutch | reverse complement strand
ACCAATGGACAACCAATGGACAACCAGTGGGCAACCAATGGGCAACCAATGGGCAACCAATGGACAACCAATGAACAACCAATGGACAACCAGTGGACAACCAATGGACAACCAATGGGCAACCAATGGACAACCAATGGACAACCAATGGACAACCAATGAACAACCAATGGACAACCAATGGACAACCAATGGACAACCAGTGGGCAACCAGTGGGCAACCAATGGGCAACCAATGGACAACCAATGGTGAAGCT
This sequence comes from Oncorhynchus kisutch, assembly GCF_002021735.2. Lineage (NCBI taxonomy): Eukaryota > Metazoa > Chordata > Actinopteri > Salmoniformes > Salmonidae > Oncorhynchus > Oncorhynchus kisutch. The sequence goes on along the minus strand of NC_034189.2, from coordinate 10,951,095 downwards.
CAATAGGTTGTTCAGGAGACTTGGTATCGCTGAATGGAGGCATCACCACGGTCGCTACACTGTACCAACACAGTCTCATGGAAGAATACCCTGTGAAGGTGGCACTTCCTCATACGTTCGGGGTCACGTCCGAGGTCACATCTGGGGTGACGTCCGGGGTCACGTCTGGGTCACGTCCGGGGTCACGTCTGGGTCACGTCCGGGGTCACGTCCGGGGTCTTATGATTATCATCAACTTCATGAAAACGTTTCAGTTATAAACTTACATTCCTGTTTAGGTTTAGTCATACCCGATGCCTTCCATCAAAATATTTGAAGCTCGAGATGTAAGACACATTACACAATTCCAAAATTATATAAAAATTGGACTTGTTTACTGCTCTAATTACGTTGGTAACCAGTTTATAATAGCAATAAGGCATCTCGGGGGTTTGTGGTATATGACTAATATACCACGGCTAAGGGCTGTGTCCAGGCTACACTCCACTTCGCGCCGTGCCTAAGAACCACCCTTACCCGTGATATATTGGTCGTTATACCACACCGCCTCCTTATTGGTTAATGAGAACCTCCCGCCTAAATTGATTTGGTTGCTACGACGACCGTGAATCATCACTGAGACAGGAAGGATGAATGACTGTCTGTCATTATGATACAGAGATCACACACACATATACACACACACACAGACACAGACACACACACACACACAGGATGAATGTGACTGACTGTCATTATGATACAGACTTCATATTGATAGAGACATCAGACTATCAGTTTGTGATGCTGTCGCAGGAAGAGAGAGGGAGATAGAGAGAGGGGGGAGAGAGTGAGAGAGAGAGGGAGAGAGAGATAGAGAGAGAGGGGGGGAAGAGAGAGAGAGAGAGAGGGGGGAGAGAGAGAGAGATGGGGGGAGGGGGAGAGAGCGATAGAGAGGGGGGGAGAGAGAGATGGGGGGGGAGGGGGTTGGAGTGAGAGAGAAATAGACACCATGATGAATCATGGTCATCATTAAGCTACAGTATGACCCCAAGTTTGGCTCTGTATGTCTCCCTGTCTCTGTCTCTATCTCCCTCTATGGCCCTATACCTCTCTCCCTTCTCTCCCTCTCTCTCTTTCTGTCTCCCTCTTTTTCTCTCTCTCTCTCTGTGTGTCTCTCTCTCTCTCTCTCTCTCTGTCTCTCTCTGTCTCTCTCTCTCTGTCTCTCTCTCTGTCTCCCTCTCTTTCTCTCTCTCTGTGTCTCTCTCTCTCTCTTTCTGTCTCCCTCTTTTTCTCTCTCTCTCTGTCTCTCCCTCTCTCTCTCTCTGTCTCCCTCTCTTTCTCTCTCTCTGTGTCTCTCTCTCTCTCTTTCTGTCTCCCTCTTTTTCTCTCTCTCTCTGTCTCTCCCTCTCTCTCTTTCTGTCTCCCTCTTTTTCTCTCTCTCTCTGTCTCTCCCTCTCTCTCTTTCTGTCTCCCTCTTTTTCTCTCTCTCTCTGTGTCTCTCTCTCTCTCTCTCTCTGTCTCTCTCTGTCTCTCTCTCTCTGTCTCTCTCTCTGTCTCCCTCTCTTTCTCTCTCTCTGTGTCTCTCTCTTTCTCTCTCTGTGTCTCTATCTCCCTCTATGGCCCTCTACCTCTCTCCCTTCTTTGCTCTCTCTCTTTCTGTCTCTATGTCTCCATATCTCTCTCCCCCCTCTCTTTCTCTCTCTTTCTGTTTAGTTGTGTTCCCTTCGTATCTATTTCATTTAATATATATCTTAAATGGCCGCATTTTCATGACTTTGACAATGCAAATTCAAGGCTTATTCTTAGCCTGTTAAACAAGGAATAGGGAAGTTAAATTCACGTCACTGGCACATCGTATAACTATAATACAGCTGGTAGATCTCTTCCTGTTTAGTTGTGTTCCTTTCGAATCTACACTATCTCTGTCTCTCTCTCCAAGAGTGTGCAAAGCTGTCATCAAGGCAAAGGGTGGCAACTTTGAAGAGTCTCAAATATAAAACATACTTTGATTTGATTACACTTTTTTTGGTTACTACATGATTCCGTATGTGTTATTCCATAGTTTTGATGTCTTCACTAATATTCTACAATGTAGAACATAGTAACAAATAAAGAAAGATAAACCCTGGAATGAGTAGGTGTGTCCAGACTTTTGACTGGCACTGTACATCTTGAATAGTTTTTCTCTTGTCATCTATTTGATCCTTTCTATCCTGCTGTTTTACAGCCCTGTTTACCGCCCTGTAGGCTCTGGCAGTCTGGGACGTATTGCCTGAACAACGCCAGGGCTGCTTCTCAATATGCGCACTATTCCCTATATAGTGCACTACTTTTGACCACGGCCCATAGGGACAATGGAAAAGGTTCCATTTGGAATGCAGCCCATATAAGTGTATCCCATTTCATTATTCTAAGCCTCCCGAACTGCATTAGTTTTATAGGCATTCGAGGCTGTAGGCTGTTTATCTCAAGTAAACAGATACACACACATAAACACACACACAGCCTTGTATAACTTTTTTAAATTGTATTTATTTTACCTTTATTTAACTAGGCAAGTCAGTTAAGAACAAATTCTTATTTACAATGACGGCCTACGAAAAGACAAAAGGCCTCCTGCGTCGACGGGGGATTAAAAATAAATATAAAATCAAATATGAATATAGGACAAAACACACATCACGACAAGAGAGACAACACAACACTACATAAAGAGAGACCTAAGACAACAACACAGCATGGCAGCGACACATGACAACACAGCATGGTAGCAACACAACATGACAACACAGCATGGTAGCAACACAACATGACAACACAGCATGGTAGCAACACAACATGACAACACAGCATGGTAGCAACACAACATGACCACAACATGGTAGCAACACAACATGGTAGCAGCACAAATATATGGTACAAACATCATTGGGTAAAGTCAACAGCACAACGGGCAAGAACGTAGAGACAACAATACATCACACAAAGCAGACACAACTGTCAGTAAGAGTGTCCATGATTGAGTCTTTGAATGAAGAGATTGAGATAAAACTGTCCAGTTTGAGTGTTTGTTGCAGCTCGTTCCAGTCACTAGCTGCAGAGAACTGAAAAGGGGAGTGACCCAGGGATGTGTGTGCTTTGGGGACCTTTAATAGAATGTGACTGGCAGGACGGGTGTTGTATGTGGAGGATGAGGGCTGCAGTAGATATCTCAGATAGGGGGGAGTGAGGACTAAGAGGGTTTTATAAATAAGCATCAACCAGTGGGTTTTGCGACAGGTTTACAGAGGTGACCAGTTTACAGAGGAGTATAGACTGCAGTGATGTGTCCTATAAGGAGCATTGGTGGCAAATCTGATGGCCGAATGGTAAAGAACATCTAGCCGCTCGAGAGCACCCTTACCTACCGATCTAGAAATGATGTCTCTGTAATCTAGCATGGGTAGGATGGTCATCTGAATCAGGGTTAGTTTGGCAGCTGGGGTGAAAGAGGAGCGATTACAAAAGAGGAAACCAAGTCTAGATTTAACTTTAGCCTGCAAATTTGATATGTGCTGAGAGAAGGACAGTGCACCGTCTAGCCATACTCCCAAGTTCTGTATGAGGTGACGACCTCAATCTCTAAACCCTCAGAGGTAGTAATCACACCTGTGGGGAGAGGGGCATTCTTCTTACCAAACCACATGACCTTTGTATTGGAGGTGTTCAGACCAAGGTTAAGGGTAGAGAAAGCTTGTTGGACACTAAGAAAGCTTTGTTGTAGAGCATTTAACACAAAATCCGGTTCGGGGCCAGCTGAGTATTAGACTGTATCATCTGCATATAAATGGATGAGAGAGCTTCCTACTGCCTGAGCTATGTTGTTGATGTAAATTGAGAAGAGTGTGGGACCTAGGATCGAGCCTTGGGGTACTCCCTTGGTGACAGGCAGTGGCTGAGACAACAGATGTTCTGACATTATACACTGCACTCTTTGAGAGAGGTAGTTAGCAAACCATTCCAAAGACCCCTCAGAGACACCAATACTCCTTAGCCAGCCAACAAGAATGGAATGGTCAACCATATCAAAAGCTTTGGCCAAGTCAATAAAAATAGTAGCACCACATTTCTTAGAATAAAGGGCAATGGTGACATCATTAAGGACCTTTAAGGTTGCAGTGACACACCTTGTTGGGACACACAATTCAGTACCATTCAAAATCCTATTTTCCCTAACCCCTAAACTTAATGCTAACCTTAACAGTAATTGTAACCTTAACTCCAAACCAACCTAGAAATAGCATTTGACCTTGTGGGGACTAACAACATTTTTGTTTGTTTACTATTCTTGTGGGGACATCTGGCCCCACACACATGCACACTCACACAGAAACATGCACACACACAGCAGGGGCAACAGGTAGCCTAGTGGTTAGAGTGTAGGGGCGGCAGGTAGACTAGTGGTTAGAGTGTAGAGGCGGCAGGTAGCCTAGTGGTTAGAGTGTAGGGGCAACAGGTAGCCTAGTGGTTAGAGTGTTGGACTTGTAACCGAAAGGTTGCAAGATCAAATCCCTGAGCTGATAAGGTAAAAAACTGTTTCTCTGCCCCTGAACAGGGCAGTTAATCCACTGTTCCTGGTCTGTCATTGAAAATAAGAATACATTCTTAACTAAATAAAAGAATTACACACAGTCCAGCTCACTGTTGTCTTTCCTTTTCTCTAGAGCTTTCTGGACATGGAGAAGAAGAACCGATGCTTCTTATCTGAAAGAGGAAAGTAACCAACAACACAAAGGTCTTCGAAAGAAGACCTTCCTGGAAAACCACAGTGGACTCTTCCTACAAGACTGTGCTGGCCTGCTGAGCTAAAGCTAGAGCTAAAGCCTACACTCAGCTTAGGGTCAGGGGCGTTGTCCCCAGAACTAGTTGGTGCTCTACTTCAAAAGAACACTACATCAACATGAACATCAGAGGACTTCCAAGTGGACCTTAACTGGAGTCTGGACTGGTTCCTTTTGTGAACATAATGAGACAGCACCAAAATACTATTTTACCCTAGAACCCAGACCAAGTCGACTCCCAACTCTCTGAATGTCCCGATAGGACTTTCTAAGTGGATGAACTTGGACTATCCACAACTAGAAAACACCTTTTAACCCCCAACCAAGCCAATCCCAAGTATCCTGATGACCTGTGGTCCTCTGGGTGGGTCCACTGCCCCCCTCTGGTGGTGACTGGGGTGTAGTCCAGGTCCAGCCACCTCCAGACCCCAGGGGACCATCCCAGGATGGGAACCCCAGGAGGAGTAGCCTTACTGGGGGGCTTTGGTTCTTCCACCACGCCCTCTCTGGAGATGGGGGGCTGGATGGTCTGGCCAGGGGGGAATAACTCCACCTACCGTGGACTAAACCAGAGTCTACCCTGGGTGGCCGGGGACGGGGGAGCGGACAGCAACCTGTCATTGGGATCCCAGGCGGAGGTGGTGTTGAGAGCATCGCCCATGAAGGTCAGACCGTTTAACACTTTATTTTGTATTGTTTGTATTTATCTCTGTTATTAATATTATGATTATAGATTGTTAATGCTGTTGCTACGGAAAGTGCTATATATAGAAAAACAATCACTTCAATACCAGGGTAGGTATTTTGAGTGTACCCATTAGTTTACCAGTTATCTGCCATGGTCAAAGGTTCAGATGTTCTATGACTGCTCCAGTCATCAAATCAAATCAAATCACATTTTATTTGTCACACATACACATGGTTAGCAGATGTTAATGCGAGTGTAGCGAAATGCTTGTGCTTCTAGTTCCGACAATGCAGTAATAACCAACGAGTAATCTAACCTAACAATTCCACAACTACTACCTTATACACACAAGTGTAAAGGGATAAAGAATATGTACATAAAGATATATGAATGAGTGATGGTACAGAACGGCATAGTCAAGATGCAGTAGATGGTATAGAGTACAGTATATACATATGAGATGAGTAATGTAGGGTATGTAAACATTATATTAAGTGGCATTGTTTAAAGTGGCTAGTGATACATTTTTTAAATGTATGGCAGCAGCCACTCAATGTTAGTGGTGGCTGTTTAACAGTCTGATGGCCTTGAGATAGAAGCTGTTTTTCAGTCTCTCGGTCCCTGCTTTGATGCACCTGTACGGACCATTCTAGTCATTCTATTTCTATGGTGCTAGCTATACAAATCAAGTTTGGTTGTATTTTGAAGGAGAAGAACTGGCCGGCGCTTCTCATCCTAGTCATCATCGCGCTGACGGTGGGCGGAAACATCCTGGTGATTCTGGCCGTCTCACTAGAGAAGAAGCTTCAGAATGCTACAAACTTCTTCCTGAGGTCGTTGGCCGTGGCCGACATGCTGGTGGGGATACTGGTGATGCCTATATCACTGATCAACATACTCTATGGTGAGTACAACTACTTCAACCCCTTACCTGACTTTAAAACCCATCAGCCCTAATCATGGGGAAACTACAGTACCCATAGACATGCTGGTGGGGATACTAGTGATGCCTATATCACTGATCAACATACTCTATGGTGAGTACAACTACTTCAACCCCTTACCTGACTTTAAAACCCATCAGCCCTTATCATGGGGAAACTACAGTACACATAGACATGCTGGTGGGGATACTGGTGATGCCTATATCCCCCACACTCACTGGTGGGGATACTAGTGATGCCTACATCACTGATCTATATACTATATCCCCCATACTCACTGGTGGGGATACTAGTGATGCCTACGTCACTGATCTATATACTATATCCCCCATACTCACTGGTGGGGATACTAGTGATGCCTATATCACTGATCTATATACTATATCCCCCATACTCACTGGTGGGGATACTAGTGATGCCTACATCACTGATCTATATACTATATCCCCCATACTCACTGGTGGGGATACTAGTGATGCCTATATCACTGATCTATATATTATATCCCCCACACTCACTGGTGGGGATACTAGTGATGCCTACATCACTGATCTATATACTATATCCCCCATACTCACTGGTGGGGATACTAGGGATGCCTACATCACTGATCTATATACTATATCCCCCATACTCACTGGTGGGGATACTAATGATGCCTATATCACTGATCTATATACTATATCCCCCATACTCACTGGTGGGGATACTAGTGATGCCTATATCACTGATCTATATACTATATCCCCCATACTCACTGGTGGGGATACTAGTGATGCCTATATCACTGATCTATATACTATATCCCCCATACTCACTGGTGGGCTGCGGTCCGGATCTGGACCCAGAACCCCGGTCCCGAGTATTTTTTTTGTTGGGGGGGGGGGACTGGGTCGGGATTCGACCCCTGGTATCATATAAACACACACGTATGTCGAACTGCAGGAAATGAGCTTTAAAACTGCAACATTTTCTCTGCGCCAACAAGTGGTGTGTGAACAGTTTGGCGTGCCATGGGTTGTGAGGTGGGGGTTTGTTACTAGGCCGATAAATGACAATATCCATCCGGACCTTGGACACCTAGGAAGTTTGTGTGACCAGACCTTCTCAAATAGTACTTGAGAATCCCTGTAATAGATGGTTAGAAGGACTACAATACCCATAATCCCTGTAATATATGCTAAAGGACTACAATACCCATAACCCCTGTACTATATGGTAAAGAGGACTACAATGCCTAGAACCCCTGTACTATACGGTAAAGAAGGACTACAATACCCAATACCCACGTACTGTATGGTAAAGGACTACAATACCCATAACCCCTGTACTATATGGCAGAGAAGGACTACAATACCCATAACCACTGTACTATATGGTAAAGAAGGACTACAATGCCCATAACCCCCTATCTCTCTCATCTGATGGTACATTCACATTGTCCTTGGTCCATCTCGTATTTTCCAGTTGGGGGATTTGTAAATGCGAGATTGAAGTGCTTTTGAAGTTGGAACAACTCTTCAACCAATGAGATTTTAGTTAGATGGCTAAGCTAACTAACATCGTAAGTTAGCTAGCTTGCTCTCCTTGTCAATGTGTCAAACCAACTTCCGTCAATACTTGGACGCAGTGTGGGTGAGTAAAGGCCGTTACCCTAGCCATATCTCTTAATCTCAGCCAAAAGCATTAGGCTACATTAGGATGTGATCCTTTGCCTAGTCAAAACAGATCAGTCTGTTGGAGGATTACCTGTGGTGGCCCTGCTAAATGTTAGACTTGGGAGTACTCTGTTGTGTGTCAACTGTCAACTGTCTGTCTGTGTCTCTCTCTGTAACTCTCTGACTGTCTGTGTCTCTCTCAGTATCCCCCTGTCTGTCTGTCTGTCTGTCTGTCTGTCTGTCTGTCTGTCTGTCTGTCTGTCTGTCTGTCTGTCTGTCTGTCTGTCTGTCTGTCTGTCTGTCTGTCTGTCTGTCTGTCTGTCTGTCTGTCTGTCTGTGTCTCTCTCTCTCTCTCTCTTAAGCTTTCCTTAATTTTGGGTCAGTCACAGTGGTCAGGTATTCTGCCGCTGTGTACTCTCTGTGTAGGGCCAAATAGCATTCTAGTTTGCTCTGTCTTTTTGTTAATTCTTTCCAATGTGTCAAGTAATTATCTTTTTGTTTTCTCATGATTTGGTTGGGTCTAATTGTGTTGCTGTCCTGGGGGGTGTTGCTGTCCTCTGTAGGGTGTGTTTGTGTTTGTGAACAGAGCCCCAGGACCAACTTGCTTAGGGGACTCTTCTCCAGGTTCATCTCTCTGTAGGTGATGGCTTTGTTATGGAAGGTTTGGGAATCGCTTCCTTTTAGGTGGTTATAGAATTTAACGGCTCTTTTCTGGATTTTGACAATTAGTGGGTATCGGCCTAATTCTGCTCTGCATGCATTATTTGGTGTTCTACGTTGTGCACGGAGGATATTTTTGCAGAATTCTGCGTGCAGAGTCTCAATTTGGTGTTTGTCCCATTTTGTGAAGTCTTGGTTGGTGAGCGGACCCCAGACCTCGCAACCATAAAGGGCAATGGGCTCTATGACTGATCCTAATTGGTATGTTGAAATTGATGTTCCTTTTGATGGCATAGGATGCCCTTCTTGCCTTGTCTCTCAGATCGTTCACAGCTTTGTGGAAGTTACCTGTGGCGCTGAGGTTTAGGCCAAGGTATGTATATATTTTTTGTGTGCTCTAGGGCAACAGTGTCTAGATGGAATTTGTATTTGTGGTCCTGGTGACTGGACCTTTTTTGGAACACCATTATTTTGGTCTTACTGAGATTTACTGTCAGGGCCCAGGTCTGACAGAATCTGTGCATAAGATCTAGGTGCTGCTGTAGGCCCTCCTTGGTTGGTGACAGAAGCACCAGATCATCAGCAAACAGCAGACATTTGACTTCGGATTCTAGTAGGGTGAGACCGGGTGCTGCAGACTTTTCTAGTGCCCGCGCCAATTCGTTGATATATATGTTGAAGAGGGTGGGGCTCAAGCTGCATCCCTGTCTCACCCCACGACCCTGTGTGAAGAAATGTGTGTGTTTTTTGCAAATTTTAACCGCACACTTGTTGTTTGTGTACATGGATTTTATAATGTCGTATGCTTTACCCCCCAACACCACTTTCCATCAGTTTGTATAGCAGACCCTCATGCCAAATTGACTCTAAGGCTTTTTTGAAATCAACAAAGCATGAGAAGACTTTGCCTTTGTGTTGGTTTGTTTGGTTGTCAATTAGGGTGTGCAGGGTGAATACATGGTCTGTTGTACGGTAATTTGGTAAAAAGCCAATTTGACATTTGCTGAGTACAGTGTTTTCATTGAGGAAATGTACGAGTCTGCTGTTAATGATAATGCAGAAGATTTTCCCAAGGTTACTGTTGACGCATATTCCACGGTAGTTATTGGGGTCAAATTTGTCTCCACTTTTGTTGATTGGGGTGATCAGTCATTGGTTCCAAATAATGGGGAAGATGCCAGAGCTAAGGATGATGTTAAAGAGTTTTAGTATAGCCAATTGGAATTTGTTGTCTGTATATTTGATCATTTCATTGAGGATACCATCAACACCACAGGCCTTTTTGGGTTGGAGGGTTTTTATTTTGTCCTGTAACTCTTTCAATGTAATTGGAGAATCCAGTGGGTTCTGGTAGTCTTTAATAGTTGATTCTAAGATCTGTATTTGATCATGTATATCTTTTTCCTCATTATTCTTTGTTATAGAGCCAAAACGATTGGAGAAGTGGTTTACCCATACATCTCCATTTTGGATAAATAATTCTTCGTGTTGTTGTTTGTTTAGTGTTTTCCAATTTTCTCTCTCTCTCTCTCTCTCTCTCTCTCTCTCTCTCTCTCTCTCTCTCTCTCTCTCTCTCTCTGTGTCTCTCTCTGTATCTCCCTGTCTGTGTCTCTCTCTGTATCTCTCTGTCTGTCTGTGTCTCTTGCTGTCTGTCTCTCTGTCTTTCTCAGTATCCCCCTGTCTCTCTCTCTCTCTCTGTATTTCTCTCTGTTTCTCTCAGTATCTCTGTCTGTTTTTCTTTCTCTCAATTCAATTCAATAGGTTTCACTGGCATGGGAAACATATGTTAACATTGCCAAAGCAAGTGAAGTAGATACAGAGAGAGGCAGAGAGATCTCTCTCTCTCTCCCTCTCTCTGTCTCTGTCTCTGTCTGTTTCTCTCTGTCTGTGTGTCTGCCTCTGTAGGACTATATGAGTGACATAGCACATGTACATGTGTGTTGAAGGATTACCTGGTGGCCCAACTAGCTGCTAGACTTGGGGTGCTACAGTATGTCAGGTTGTAGTGCTCAATGGTCTATGAGTACCCTGTCTAAACATTATGTTAGTGTTATGTACCCTGTCTAAACATTATGTTTGTGTTATGTACCCTGTCTAAACATTATGTTAGTGTTATGTACCCTGTCTAAACATTATGTTAGTGTTATGTACTATGTCTAAACATTATGTTAGTGTTATGTACCCTGTCTAAACATGATGTTAGTGTTATGTACCCGGTCTAAACATTATGTTAGTGTTATGTACCCTGTCTAAACATTATGTTAGTGTTATGTACCCTGTCTAAACATTATGTTCGTGTTATGTACCCTGTCTAAACATTATGGTAGTGTTATGTACCATGTCTAAACATTATGTTAGTGTTATGTACCATGTCTAAACATTATGTTGGTGTTATGTACCCTGTCTAAACATGATGTTAGTGTTATGTACCCGGTCTAAACATTATGTTAGTGTTATGTACCCGGTCTAAACATTCTGTTAGTGTTATGTACCCTGTCTAAACATTATGTTAGTGTTATGTACCCTGTCTAAACATTATGTTAGTGTTAGGTACCCTGTCTAAACATTATGTTAGTGTTAGGTACCCTGTCTAAACATTCTGTTAGTGTAGTCTGTGTAAACTGTCTCTGTCTCTGTGAGTGCATTAAGGTGTTGGTGTCACTTTGGGATATAGGATTGTTATTTCTGTACTGTCTGTCTCTCTCTCTCTGTTGCTTTATTGGCATGACGTAAGAATGTACATATTGCCAAAGCGTAGATTGTCAATGGGACAGTCAGTAACAATATTAATCAATGGTCTCTGTTCCTCTCCCTGAGTTTCTCTCTCGTTTTCTCTCCCTGAGTTTCTCTCTCGTTTTCTCTCCCTGTGTTTCTCTCTCGTTTTCTCTCCCTGTGTTTCTCTCTCGTTTTCTCTCCCTGTGTTTCTCTCTCGTTTTCTCTCCCTGTGTTTCTCTCTCGTTTTCTCTCCCTGTGTTTCTCTCTCGTTTTCTCTCCCTGTGTTTCTCTCTCGTTTCTCTCCCTGTGTTTCTCTCTCATTTTCTCTCCCTGAGTTTCTCTCTCATTTTCTCTCCCTGTGTTTCTCTCTCGTTTTCTCTCCCTGTGTTTCTCTCTCATTTTCTCTCCCTGTGTTTCTCTCTCATTTTCTCTCCCTGAGTTTCTCTCTCATTTTCTCTCCCTCTATTTCTCTCTCTCATTTTCTCTCCCTGTGTTTCTCTCTCGTTTTCTCTCCCTGTGTTTCTCTCTCGTTTTCTCTCCCTGAGTTTCTCTCTCGTTTTCTCTCCCTGAGTTTCTCTCTCGTTTTCTCTCCCTCTATTTCTCTCTCTTGTTTTCTCTCCCTCCATTTCTCTCTCTTGTTTCTGTCTGTTAGTCTCTCCCTGTTTCTCTCTGTTTATGTCTGTTTCTCTCTATGTTTCTCTCTCTCTCTCGTCCCCCCCTCTCTCTCGCTCTCTCTCTGTCTGTCTATCTCTGTCTATCTATCTACCTGTTGGATGGATAATGTATCCAGGATGGATAATGTATCTAGGATGGATAATGTACCTAAGATGGTAGTGTGGGAGCTATGGGAGAACAGAACGCACACACACACACACACACACACACACACACACACACACACACACACACACACACACACACACACACACACACTATGTCTTGTAACACACACACTGAAACACAGACACATACAGCATTGCAATCCACCTGCTACCACTTTAATTGAAAAACAAAACAAATTAAATTATATTTTATTTGTCACATGCGCCGATACAACAGGTTCAGACCGTGAACTGCTTATTACAAATCCTTAACCAACAATTCAGTTCAAGAAATAGAGTTAATAAAATATTTACTCAATAAACTAAAGTAAATCTAATCAATCAAAAGTAAAACAATAAATGTAAATAACAATAACGAGGCTCAATTCAGGCTGGTACCGTGTCAATATGCGGGAGTGCAGGTTAATCGAGCTCATTTGCAAAGTGACTATGCATAGATAATAAAAAGCAAGTAGCATCAGTGTAAAAACAAAGGGGGTAGTGGCCATTTGATTAGTTTAGTAATTCAGCAGTCTTATGACCTGGGGGTAGAAGCTGTTAAGGAGTCTTTTGGTCTTAGACTTGGCGCTCCGGTAGCCATAAGGGCTTCATAGCATATTGATGTTAACCACTGTACCATGTCCTGCAGACACCCCTAACACACACACACACACACACATACACACACACACACACACACACAGCTCATCCTGCAATGACCCAGGCAGATGTGTGTTATCCCATCATCCATATTAAATGGTCTTACATGGCTGATTACTAAAATGTGTGTGTGTGTGTGTGTGTGTGTGTGTGTGTGTGCATGCGTCTTTCTCTCTCTGCTCAGCCACTCAGCCAAAGCCTTGATTAAATAATGACTTTAATTAGGAAATTATGTTTCTGTCTGAACAAATGGAGGGACAAAGAGAGTTCACAGTGTGTGTCTGTGTGTGACAGGTGGTTGTACACACACACACTGTGTAGGTTCGTTTATTAGGATTCACATTGGCACATGCAGCATCTACTCTTCCTGGTGTCCAAATAAAGCATATAAACACATGACAGAGTACAACATCAGATATTACATTAAATACAAATAAGAAAATTATAGTTATGGAAATACACCAAAATGATTACATACATATTCATACAGTTATATACATAGTAATATTGTTATATTTAAATTAGAACTTCAGAGAGAGGAGAGGTGCTGTTTTTAAAGCTAAACTTGTTTTTTGCCTCTGGTGACAGAGCATTCCACCGTGACATGGCTCTATACATAATTAAGCGACGCATTAAGCCTGTTTTTGTTTTGGTGAAGAAACCCATAGTGGCCTGTCTGGTGGGGTATCTATGTCTGTTTTGAATGTATGCAAATAGATTGTACAAGTCGTTCAGCATTTTTCAATACACAAATGTTTCTTAAAAAGACTAGGAGAGAAGCAGTTAGTTTCTCCTCAACCCTCAACCATGAAAGACTATCATGCACGTTCAAATCAAAACAAACTTTATTAGTCACATGCGCTGAGAACAACCTTACTGTGAAATGCTGACTGACAAGCCCTTAACTAACAGTGCAGCTCAAGGAAGACTTAAGAAAATATTTACCAAATAAACGAAAGAAAAAAATAATCAAAACTAACACAATAAAATAACAATTTTTTTTTATTTATTTTTTTATTTCACCTTTATTTAACCAGGTAGGCTAGTTGAGAACACCTTTATTTAACCAGGTAGGCTAGTTGAGAACACCTTTATTTAACCAGGTAGGCTAGTTGAGAACACCTTTATTTAACCAGGTAGGCTAGTTGAGAACACCTTTATTTAACCAGGTAGGCTAGTTGAGAACACCTTTATTTAACCAGGTAGGCTAGTTGAGAACAAGTTCTCATTTGCAACTGCGACCTGGCCAAGATAAAGCATAGCAGTGTGAGCATACAACAAAGAGTTACACATGGAGTAAACAATTAACAAGTCAATAACACAGTAGAAAACGAAGGGGGGGTCTATATACAATGTGTGCAAAAGGCATGAGGAGGTAGGCAAATAATTACAATTTTGCAGATTAACACTGGAGTGATAAAAGATCAGATGGTCATGTACAGGTAGAGATATTGGTGTGCAGAAGAGCAGAAAAGTAAATAAATAAAAACAGTACGGGGATGAGGTAGGTGAAAAGGGTGGGCTATTTACCAATAGACTATGTACAGCTGCAGCGATCGGTTAGCTGCTCAGATAGCTGATGTTTGAAGTTGGTGAGGGAGATGAAAGTCTCCAACTTCAGCGATTTTTGCAATTCGTTCCAGTCACAGGCAGCAGAGTACTGGAACGAAAGGCGGCCAAATGAGGTGTTGGCTTTAGGGATGATCAGTGAGATACACCTGCTGGAGCGCGTGCTACGGATGAGTGTTGCCATCGTGACCAGTGAGCTGAGATAAGGCGGAGCTTTACCTAGCATAGACTTGTAGATGACCTGGAGCCAGTGGGTCTGGCGACGAATATGTAGCGAGGGCCAGCCGACTAGAGCATACAAGTCGCAGTGGTGGGTAGTATAAGGTGCTTTAGTGACAAAACGGATGGCACTGTGATAGACTGCATCCAGTTTGCTGAGTAGAGTGTTGGAAGCCATTTTGTAGATGACATCGCCGAAGTCGAGGATCGGTAGGATAGTCAGTTTTACTAGGGTAAGCTTGGCGGCTTGAGTGAAGGAGGCTTTGTTGCGGAATAGAAAGCCGACTCTTGATTTGATTTTCGATTGGAGATGTTTGATATGAGTCTGGAAGGAGAGTTTGCAGTCTAGCCAGACACCTAGGTACTTATAGACGTCCACATATTCTAGGTCGGAACCATCCAGGGTGGTGATGCTAGTCGGGCATGCAGGTGCAGGCAGCGACCGGTTGAAAAGCATGCATTTGGTTTTACTAGCGTTTAAGAGCAGTTGGAGGCCACGGAAGGAGTGTTGTATGGCATTGAAGCTTGTTTGGAGGTTAGATAGCACAGTGTCCAAAGACGGGCCGAAAGTATATAGAATGGTGTCGTCTGCGTAGAGGTGGATCAGGGAATCGCCCGCAGCAAGAGCAACATCATTGATATACACAGAGAAAAGAGTCGGCCCGAGAATTGAACCCTGTGGCACCCCCATAGAGACTGCCAGAGGACCGGACAGCATGCCCTCCGTTTTGACACACTGAACTCTGTCTGCAAAGTAATTGGTGAACCAGGCAAGGCAGTCATCCGAAAAAATAATGAGGATATATACAGGTGGTACCAGTACAGAGTCAATGTGGAGGCTATATACAGGGGGTACCGGTACTGAGTCAGTGTGGAGGCTATATACAGGGGGTACCGGTACTGAGTCAGTGTGGAGGCTATATACAGGGGGTACCGGTACTGAGTCAGTGTGGAGGCTATATACAGGGGGTACCGGTACTGAGTCAGTGTGGAGGCTATATACAGGGGGTACCCGGTACTGAGTCAGTGTGGGAGGCTAATATACAGGGGGTACCGGTACTGAGGGTCAGTGTGGAGGATATATACAGGGGGTACCGGTACTGAGTCAATGTGGAGGCTATATACAGGGGGTACCGGTACAGAGTCAATGTGGAGGCTATATACAGGGTGGTACCGGTACTGATCAGTGTGGAGGCTATATACAGGGGGTACCGACTGAGTCAGTGTACCGGTACCGGTACTGAGTCAGTGGTGGAGACTAATACAGGGGGTACCGGTACTGAGTCAGTGGTGAGGCTATATACAGGGGGGTACCGGTACTGAGTCAGTGTGGAGGATATAGTACAGGGGGTACCGGTACTGAGTCAGTGTGGAGGCTATATACAGGGGGTACCGGTACTGAGTCAGTGTGGAGGCTATATACAGGGGGTACCGGTACTGAGTCAGTGTGGAGGCTATATACAGGGGTACCGGTACTGAGTCAGTGTGGAGGCTATATACAGGGGGTACCGGTACTGAGTCAGTGTGGAGGCTATATACAGGGGGTACCGGTACTGAGTCAGTGTGGAGGCTATATACAGGGGGTACCGGTACTGAGTCAGTGTGGAGGCTATATACAGGGGGTACCGGTACTGAGTCAGTGTGGAGGCTATATACAGGGGGTACCGGTACTGAGTCAGTGTGGAGGCTATATACAGGGGGTACCGGTACTGAGTCAGTGTGGAGGCTATATACAGGGGGTACCGGTACTGAGTCAGTGTGGAGGCTATATACAGGGGGTACCGGTACTGAGTCAGTGTGGAGGCTATATACAGGGGGTACCGGTACTGAGTCAGTGTGGAGGCTATATACAGGGGGTACCGGTACTGAGTCAGTGTGGAGGCTATATACAGGGGGTACCGGTACTGAGTCAGTGTGGAGGCTATATACAGGGGGTACCGGTACTGAGTCAGTGTGGAGGCTATAGACAAGGGGGTACCGGTACTGAGTCAGTGTGGAGGCTATATACAGGGGGTACCGGTACTGAGTCAGTGTGGAGGCTATAGACAGGGGGTACCGGTACTGAGTCAGTGTGGAGGCTATATACAGGGGGTACCGGTACCGAGTCAGTGTGGAGGCTATATACAGGGGTTACCGGTACCGAGTCAGTGTGGAGGATATATACAGGGGGTACCGGTACCGAGTCAGTATGGAGGCTATATACAGGGGTTACCGGTACCGGAGTCAGTGTGGAGGATATATACAGGGGGTACCGGTACCGAGTCAGTGTGGAGGCTATATACAGGGGGTACCGGTACCGAGTCAGTGTGGAGGATATATACAGGGGGTACCGGTACCGAGTCAGTGTGGAGGCTATATACAGGGGGTACCGGTACCGAGTCAGTGTGGAGGCTATATACAGGGGGTACCGGTACTGAGTCAGTGTGGAGGCTATATACAGGGGGTACCGGTACCGAGTCAGTGTGGAGGCTATATACAGGGGGTACCGGTACTGAGTCAGTGTGGAGGCTATATACAGGGGCTACCGGTACTGAGTCAGTGTGGAGGCTATATACAGGGGGTACCGGTACTGAGTCAGTGTGGAGGCTATATACAGGGGGTACCGGTACTGAGTCAGTGTGGAGGCTATATACAGGGGGTACCGGTACTGAGTCAGTGTGGAGGCTATATAGCGGGGTACCGGTACTGAGTCAGTGTGGAGGCTATATACAGGGGGGTACCGGTACTGAGTCAGTGTGGAGGCTATATAGCGGGTGTACCGGTACTGAGTCAGTGTGGAGGCTATATACAGGGGGTACCGGTACTGAGTCAGTGTGGAGGCTATATAGCGGGGGTACCGGTACTGAGTCAGTGTGGAGGCTATATACAGGGGGTACCGGTACTGAGTCAGTGTGGAGGCTATATACAGGGGGTACCGGTACTGAGTCAGTGTGGAGGCTATATACAGGGGGTACCGGTACTGAGTCAGTGTGGAGGCTATATACAGGGGGTACCGGTACTGAGTCAGTGTGGAGGCTATATACAGGGGGTACCGGTACTGAGTCAGTGTGGAGGCTATATACAGGGGGTACCGGTACTGAGTCAGTGTGGAGGCTATATACAGGGGGTACCGGTACTGAGTCAGTGTGGAGGCTATATACAGGGGGGTACCGGTACTGAGTCAGTGTGGAGGCTATATACAGGGGGTACCGGTACTTAGTCAGTGTGGAGGCTATATACAGGGGGTACCGGTACCGAGTCAGTGTGGAGGATATATACAGGGGGTACCGGTACCGAGTCAGTGTGGAGGCTATATACAGGGGGGGGTACCGGGACTGAGTCAGTGTGGAGGCTATATACAGGGGGTACCAGTACAGAGTCAGTGTGGAGACTATATACAGGGGGTACCAGTACAGAGTCAGTGTGGAGGCTATATACAGGGGGTACCGGTACTGAGTCAGTGTGGAGGCTATATACAGGGGGTACCAGTACAGAGTCAGTGTGGAGACTATATACAGGGGGTACCAGTACAGAGTCAGTGTGGAGGCTATATACAGGGGGTACCGGTACTGAGTCAGTGTGGAGGCTATATACAGGGGGTACCAGTACAGAGTCAGTGTGGAGGCTATATACAGGGGGTACCGGTACTGAGTCAGTGTGGAGGCTATATACAGGGGGTACCAGTACAGAGTCAGTGTGGAGGCTATATACAGGGGGTACCGGTACTGAGTCAGTGTGGAGGCTATATACAGGGGGTACCAGTACAGAGTCAGTGTGGAGGCTATATACAGGGGGTACCGGTACTGAGTCAATGTGTAGGCTATCAAAGTCATTTGTACTTGTAGGTAGGGGTGAAGTGACAATGCATAGATAATAAACAGCGAGTAGCAGCAGTGTATAAACAAATGTAAATAGTCTGGGTGGCCATTTGATTAATTGTTCAGCAGTTTTATGGCTTGGGGGTAGAAGCTGTTAAGGAGCCTTTTGGTCCTAGACTTGGCGCTCCGGTACCGCTTGCCGTGTGTTAGCAGAGAGAACAGTCTATGACTTGGGTGACTGGAGACACATTTTGGGTGTTTCTTCTGACACCGTCTAGTGTAGAGGTTCTGGGTGGCAGGAAGCTTGGCCCCAGTAATGTACTGGGCCGTGCGCACAACCCTCTGTAGCGCCAAGCAGTTGTCATACCAGGCAGTGATGCAACCGGTCAGGATGCTCTCGATGGTGCAGCTTCAGAACTTTTTGAGGATCTGGGGACCCATGCCAATTCTTTTCAGTCTCCTGAGGGGGGAAAAGTGTTGTCGTGCTCCTCTTCACGACTGTCTTGGTGTGTTTGGACCATGAAAGTTTCTCGGTGATGTGGACACGGATGGACAAGGATGATGTGCTTTCTGTTAAGGGCAAAGCGTGCTGCTTGGTTTTGAGCCAGCTGCAGCTTTGCAAGGTCTTTCTTTGTTGCACCTGACCATATTACTGGACAGATGATGGGACAAGATCCTGAACAACTGTTGATCTTTGTGTCAAAAAACACAGAATATATGTTTGTTACAGACATACCTCTCCCCGTCTTCACAACATCTTTGTCAATATGACTTGACCATGATAACTCACCATCCAATGTTACTCCTGGGAGTTCAGCTTCTTCAACTTGTTCAATAGTCACACCCTTTTATCTACAACTCCAGTTGAGGTTTAGGTCTTAGAGAATGTTTTGAACCAAATACAATGCTTTTGGTTTTCGATGTATTTAAGACCAGTGTATTGTTAATGACCCATTCTGATACTGACTGTAACTCCTTGCTAAGAGTCTCAGTGAGCTCACTGGCTGTAGGTGCTGATGTGTATAGTGTACAATCATAAGCATACATAGTCATTGTATCTTCTTGAAAGACAAGTGGCAGATCATTTGTTAAAATAGAGAAGAGTAACGGCCCGAGGCAACCTCCCTGATGGACACCTCACTGTACATATCTGATGTTAGAGAAGCTTCCATTGAAGAAGACTCTCTGGGTTCTACTGGATTAAAAAAAACTTTCCAACCATGTGATAGTAGGGGATGTAAAGCCGTGACAAGTGAGTCTTTTTCAATAACATCAAAGGCTGCACTGAAATCTAACAAAACAGCTCCAACTATCATCTTATTATCCATTTATTTTAGCCAATCATCAGTCATCTGAGTCAGTGCAGTGCAAGTGGTGTGCCTTTCTCTATATGCATGCAGAAAGTCAGTACTTAATTTGTTCTCTATAAAATTACATTGTATTTGTTCAAATACAATTCTCTCAGTCAAGTTTACTAAGAACAGGCAGGAAACTGATTGGTCGGCTGTTAGAGCCAGCAAAGGGGGCTTTACTATGTTTAGGTAGTGGAATTACTTTAGCTTCCTTCCCCACCTGTGGACACACTCCTTTCAGGCTTCAGTTAAAGACATGGTGGCAATACAGTCTGCTACCATTCTCAATAGTTTCTCATCTATGTTGTCTATATCAGGTGGCTGATCATTATTGATGGATAACAATAGTTTCTCATCTATGTTGTCTATATCAGGTGGCTTATCGTTATTGATGGATAACAATAGTTTCTCATCTATGTTGTCTATAGCAGGTGGCTGATCATTATTGATGGATAACAATAGTTTCTCATCTATGTTGTCTATATCAGGTGGCTGATCATTATTGATGGATAACAATAGTTTCTCATCTATGTTGTCTATATCAGGTGGCTGATCGTTATTGATAGATAACAATAGTTTTTCCACCTCTTCCACACAAACTTGACCGAATTCAAAACGGCAATTCTTATCTTTCATTATCAGATCTTCAATACACAAATGTGATGATTCACTGTTCAGTGTCATTCCACTTTACCAGTGAAATGATCATTAAAATGATTGTAAACAAGTTGTGTTAACTTAAATGAATGATGGAGTTGGATTTCCAGCCCATAATATCATTAATATATAATAATAATATATATAATATCATTAATATATAATAATATATATAATATCATTAATATATAATAAAATATATAATATCATTAATATATAATAAAATATATAATATCATTAATATATAATAATATATATAATATCATTAATATATAATAATATATATAATATCATTAATATATAATAATAATATATATAATATCATTAATATATAATAATAATATATATAATATCATTAATATATAATAATAAAATATATAATATCATTAATATATAATAATAAAATATATAATATCATTAGCACTCTAAAGTCTTTTCCCAGTGGTTTTCTTCTGTCATTTATCTTGTTAACTGGTAATATATTACACACAAGGTAGCGAAGAGCAGTAATATTGATTATATTGATACTCTTAGAGACACACTACAGGCTGATATGCATCCACAGACTCAGGGAGGGAGGGAGGGAGGGAGGGAGGGGGAGAGAGAGAGAGAGAGAGAGGGGGAGAGAGAGAGAGAGGGGGAGAGAGAGAGAGAGAGAGAGAGAGAGAGGGGGGGGGGAGAGAGAGGGAGAGAGAGAGAGAGAGAGAGAGAGAGAGATGGAGAGGGGGGAACGAGAGAGAGAGGGGGGGGGAGAGAGAGAGAGAGATAGAGAGAGAGAGAGATGGAGAGAGAGAGAGAGAGAGAGATGGAGAGAGAGAGAGAGAGAGAGAGATGGAGAGAGAGAGAGAGAGAGAGGGAGAGAGAGAGATGACAACATCACGCTTTAAATGGAGGCTGAACTTCCTGATTTAGACTTGGTTTCAATTCTCTTCATTAGGCAATGCCACTGAGAACGATATTTGGATCTTTGGGGGCGTGCTTTGATGTCGTGTCTCTTGTGTGTGTGTTTGAACGTGGGAAACGTTTGGACATTCACACTGCCAAAACAGTACACAGTTATAGTCACTTTCCCTTCTAGATAATTTGTAACAGTGTAGCAAGCTAGCCAACTTCTTTAGCCAATTAGCTTCAGCCGGCCGGTGTGCAACCGTGGCAAAATTGGTTTAACTTTGGATAGCCCATCTGCGGGACTAGTAAAGGACCCTCAATAAATTATACAGTACAAATGGTACAATATCTTCATGTTGTACATGTTTTAATGGTCTCATTTAATGCTTTCAATTCATTTCGATCATGTATACTCTGAGTATACAAAACATAAAGGACAGCTGCTCTTTCCATGACATAGACGGACCAGGTGAATCCAGGTGAAAGCTATGATCCCTTATTGATGTCACTTGTTAAATCCACTTCAATCAGTGTAGATGAAGGGGAGGAGAAAGGTCTCTAGGGTATGTGGGAGGCTAGCGTCCCACCTGGCCAACATCCAGTGAGATTGCAGAGCGCCAAATTCAAATACAGAAATACTCATTATAAAAATTCTGAAAAGATACAACTATTTTACATAGGTTTAAAGATGATCTTCTTGTGAATCCAACGACGGTGTCAGATTACAAAAAGGCTTTACGGCGAAAGCATACCTTACAATTATTTGAGAACATAGCCCAGCAGACAAATCATTACAAACAGTAACCAGTCAAGTAGAAGAGTTACACAAGTCAGAAATAGAGATAAAATAAATCACTTACCTTTGATGATCTTCATATGGTTGCACTCAGAAGACATTCATTTATTCAATAAATGTTCCTTTTGTTTGATAAAGTCTCTCTTTATATCCGAAACCCTCAGTTTTGTTCACGCGTTTTCTTCAGTAATCCACAGACTCAAACGCAGTCACAGCAGGCAGACAAAAAGTCCAAATTGTATCCATAAAGTTCATAGGAACATGTCAAACGATGTTTATATTCAATCCTCAGGTTGTTTTTGGCCTAAATAATATTAGATAATATTTCAACCAGACAATAACTGCTTATTGTAGGCTTGATATATTATTATATATATTTTCAAAGAAGCTTGGATCATCGTTTTTTGGACCGTATAGATTAACCTGTCTAGGACTGGTAACCCCGTTCCGCTAGCGGAACCCCCCCACAACAGCCAGTGAAAGTGCAGGGCGCCAAATTCAAAACAACAAAAATCTCATAATTAAAATTCCTCAAGCATAATAGTATTTTACACCATTTTAAGGATAAAATTCTCATTAATCCAGCCACAGTGTCTGATTTCAAAAAGGATTTACAGCGAAAGCACCACAAATTATTATGTTAGGTCACCACCAAGCCACAGAAAAACACAGCCATTTTTTCCAGCCAAAGAGTCACAAAAAGCAGAAATAGAGATTAAATTAATCACTAACCTTTGATGATCTTCATCAGATGACACTCATAGGACTTCATGTTATGTTTTGTTTGATGAAGATCATATTTATATAAAAAAAATCTGAGTTTACATTGGCTCGTTACGTTCAGTAGTTCTAAAACATGTGGTGATTGTGCAGAGAGCCACATCAAATGACAGAAATAGTCATAATAAACATTGATAAAGATACAACTATTATACATGGAACTTTAGATAAACTTCTCCTTAATACAACCGCTGTGTCAGATTTCAAAAAAACTTTACGGAGAAAGCAAACCATGCAATAATCTGAGTACAGCCTTTAGACAACAAAAGCAGCCCGCCATATTGGGTAGTCAACTTTACTCAGAAATAGCATTTTAAATATTCACTTACCTTTGATGATCATCATCAGAATGCACTCCCAGGAATCCCAGTTCCACCATAAAACAAATCCAAAAGCACGTTCAGGTTGCGCCGAACGTCGGACGAAAAGTTAAAAAGGGTCCGTTACAGCCTGTAGAAACATGCCAACCTAAGAATCAATCTTTAGGATGTTTTTAACATAAAACTTAACATTAATGTACCAACCGGACAATTCCTTTGTCTGTACAAATGAAGTGGAACGTAGCTACCTTTCACGTGAGCGCGCCAGACCGAGGCTGTGGCACTCTGCCAGACCGCTCACTCAAAGAGCCCTTATGAGCCCCTCCTTTAGATTAGAATCCTCAAAACAGGTTCTAAACACTGTTGACATCTAGTTGAAGCCTTGGGAAGTGAAACATAACTAATAACCCACAGTATCTTCTTCTAGTTGAAAAACTAGAAACCTCAGATTTCCCACTTCCTGGTAGTTTTTTTTATCAGGTTTTTGCCTGCCATATGAGTTCTGTTAAACTCACAGACAACATTCAAGCAGTTTTAGAAACTTCGGAGTGTTTTATATCCAAATTTACTAATTATATGCATATTCTAGCTTTTACGGCTGAGTAGCAGGCAGCTTAATTTGGGCATGTTTTTCATCCACACCCAATACTGCTCCCTTCCCCAAAGAAGTTAGTGAGACAAATCTGTTTATGGTCCAATAACGTATTTAAAATCATCCATCTACCTTGAGGATCTGTTTGAACAATTTGCAAATTCGGATCAAAATTACTGTTAATTAATTTCATCACCCCTCTTGAGTTTCTTTGCCCACGGGAGAAGTATCCCCCCGCCGCAGTCCTTTCTCCACACAACTTCATTAAATAGTTGAATGAGTTTTCTGTAAATAATATATATTAGAATAAATGTTTCTGACTCATATCGATGCCACATAAGCCGTTTTCAAAAGGATCAATTACTTATTATCTTCACTTGCACTTTAAGGAAAATTGGAAAGATGCTTTTACACACAGACACACACACACAGGCACACACACACACACAGGCACACACACACACAGGCACACACAGGCACACACACACACAGGCACACACACACACACGGGCACACACACACACAGGCACGAACACACACACAGGCACACACACACACACACACACACACACACACACACACACACACACTGAGGAACACAATCACACACATCCACACACACACATCATCAAACAGTGTGACCTTGGAGGCCAACTCAATCAACACGATCCCCGCCTCTAAACACCGCCTTGGTGACACACAAACACACACACACACACACACTTAGGAACACACACACACATCTACACACACAAACAGTGTGACCTTGGAGGCCGACTCAATCAACCCTATTGGCCGATTATCTCCGCCTGGAAAACACCACATTGAACACACACACACACTGCTGGACATCTCCCATCGTGTCAGATATAGTTGAAGCTTGGCGCTTGATAATAATAAATAATAAAACCTTTAATTTACACACGGCTCTGGAACTGTGTATATTACAGACATAGAAACGCAAAGATATCCCATGTTAAAGTGGAACTGACACTGTTTTAACTACTAAGCAGGTATGAAACAAACCGACAGTCAGAATATCAGTCCAAAATATCAAATTGACAGTTTTTGCCTCAAAACCAACTTCATAAGAGGTTTAAAAATGTTCTGTTTGACTCAAAATTCCATTATGTTTAGTGCGGTATTGTTGGCAGAATAGATGGATGCAGTCAATGTATGATTAATATAATTCACCAATACTATGCTTGGTTAAACGTTATCAGCTCCTCTGTGAACCCTGCTATTGTTTCCAACTGGATCAATCTATTATCTGGAGGGAAATGTGTGTGTGTGTGTGTCTCAGTCACCAAATCTCAACGTAGTTGAACACCAAATGATGTTGAAAAACGGTGTTGCATCCCTCCTATACAGTTCCAGACACTTGTAGAATCTATGCCAAGATGCAACGGAGTTGTTCTGGCTCGTGGTAGCCCAACGCCCTATTAACTTCTTCTCTTTTAATTTATGGATAAAAAAACTT
Source organism: Oncorhynchus kisutch (assembly GCF_002021735.2). NCBI lineage: Eukaryota > Metazoa > Chordata > Actinopteri > Salmoniformes > Salmonidae > Oncorhynchus > Oncorhynchus kisutch. The sequence goes on along the minus strand of NC_034189.2, from coordinate 10,925,697 downwards.
TCCCGTTTTAAACAAGATATTTTGTCACGAAAAGATGCTCGACTATGCATATAATTGACAGCTTCGGAAAGAAAACACTCTGACGTTTCCAAAACTGCAAAGATATTATATGTGAGTGCCACAGAACTGATGCTACAGGCAAAACCAAGATGAAATTTCAAACAGGAAATGCCCCAGATTTTGAAGGCGCTGTGTTCCAATGTCTCCTTATATGGCTGTGAATGCGCAAGGAATGAGCCTACACTTTCTGTCGTTTCCCCAAGGTGTCTGCAGCATTGTGACGTATTTGTAGGCAAATCATTGGAAGATTGACCATAAGAGACTACATTTACCAGGTGCTCGCTTGGTGTCCTCCGTTGCAATTATTGCGTCATCTCCAGCTGTGTGTATTTTTCCATTTGCGTCAGAGGAGAAACCCAACTGCCACGAATGACTTATCATCGAATAGATATGTGAAAAACACCTTGAGGATTGATTCTAAACAATGTTTGCCATGTTTCTGTTGATATTATGGAGTTAATTTGGAAAAAAGTTTGGCGTTGTAATGACTGAATTTTCGGGGGGTTTTCTTAGACAAACGTGATGAACAAAACGGAGCGATTTCTCCTACACAAATAATATTTTTGGAAAGACTGAACATTTGCTATCTAACTGAGAGTCTCCTCATTGAAAACATCCGAAGTTCTTCAAAGGTAAATGATTTTATTTGAATGCTTTTCTTGTTTTTGTGAAAATGTTGCCTGCTGAATGCTAGGCTTAATGCTATGCTAGCTATCAATACTCTTACACAAATGCTTATGTATCTATGGTTGAAAAGCATATTTTGAAAATCTGAGGTGACAGTGTTGTTAACAAAAGGCTAAGCTTGTGAGCCAATATATTTATTTCATTTCATTTGCGATTTTCATGAATAGTTAACGTTGCGTTATGGTAATGAGCTTGAGGATATAATTACGCTCCTGGATACGGGATTGCTCGACGTAAGAAGTTAAGATGCTGGGGTTTCCTTCGTTTTGGCAGTTACCTACTGTATTAAGATGCTGGGGTTTCCTTCATTTTGGCAGTTACCTACTGTATTAAGATGCTGGGGTTTCCTTCATTTTGGCAGTTACCTACTGTATTAAGATGCTGGGGTTTCCTTCATTTTGGAAGTTACCTACTGTATTAAGATGCTGGGGGTTTCCTTCATTTTGGCAGTTACCTACTGTATTAAGATGCTGGGGTTTCCTTCATTTTGGCAGTTACCTACTGTATTAAGATGCTGGGGTTTCCTTCATTTTGGCAGTTACCTACTGTATTAAGATGCTGGGGTTTCCTTCATTTTGGAAGTTACCTACTGTATTAAGATGCTGGGGGTTTCCTTCATTTTGGCAGTTACCTACTGTATTAAGATGCTGGGGTTTCCTTCATTTTGGCAGTTACCTACTGTATTAAGATGCTGGGGTTTCCTTCATTTTGGCAGTTATTTACTGTATTAGGATGCGGGGGTTTCCTTCATTTTGGCAGTTACTTACTGTATTAAGATGCTGCGGTTTCCTTCATTTTGGTAGTTATCTGTATGTCACAGTCCCTCCAGGATTTCTGCTGTGTTCCAATGTCTCCTTATATGGCTGTGAATGTGCAAGGAATGAGCCTACAGTTTCTGTCGTTTCCCCAAGGTGTCTGCAGCATTGTGACGTATTTGTAGGCAAATCATTGGAAGATTGACCATAAGAGACTACATTTACCAGGTGCTCGCTTGGTGTCCTCCGTTGCAATTATTGCGTCATCTCCAGCTGCGTGTATTTTTCCATTTGCGTCAGAGGAGAAACCCAACTGCCACGAATGACTTATCATCGAATAGATATGTGAAAAACACCTTGAGGATTGATTCTAAACAATGTTTGCCATGTTTCTGTTGATATTATGGAGTTAATTTGGAAAAAAGTTTGGCGTTGTAATGACTGAATTTTCGGGGGGTTTTCTTAGACAAACGTGATGAACAAAACGGAGCGATTTCTCCTACACAAATAATATTTTTGGAAAGACTGAACATTTGCTATCTAACTGAGAGTCTCCTCATTGAAAACATCCGAAGTTCTTCAAAGGTAAATTATTTTATTTGAATGCTTTTCTTGTTTTTGTGAAAATGTTGCCTGCTGAATGCTAGGCTTAATGCTATGCTAGCTATCAATACTCTTACACAAATGCTTATGTATCTATGGTTGAAAAGCATATTTTGAAAATCTGAGGTGACAGTGTTGTTAACAAAAGGCTAAGCTTGTGAGCCAATATATTTATTTCATTTCATTTGCGATTTTCATGAATAGTTAACGTTGCGTTATGGTAATGAGCTTGAGGATATAATTACGCTCCTGGATACGGGATTGCTCGACGTAAGAAGTTAAGATGCTGGGGTTTCCTTCGTTTTGGCAGTTACCTACTGTATTAAGATGCTGGGGTTTCCTTCATTTTGTCAGTTACCTACTGTATTAAGATGCTGGGGTTTCCTTCATTTTGGCAGTTACCTACTGTATTAAGATGCTGGGGTTTCCTTCATTTTGGAAGTTACCTACTGTATTAAGATGCTATGGGTTTCCTTCATTTTGGCAGTTACCTACTGTATTAAGATGCTGGGGTTTCCTTCATTTTGGCAGTTACCTACTGTATTAAGATGCTGGGGTTTCCTTCATTTTGGCAGTTACCTACTGTATTAAGATGCTGGGTTTTCCTTCATTTTGGCAGTTATTTACTGTATTAGGATGCGGGGGTTTCCTTCATTTTGGCACTTACTTACTGTATTAAGATGCTGGGGTTTCCTTCATTTTGGTAGTTATCTGTATGTCACAGTCCCTCCAGGATTTCTCTGAGTTGCTAGTTTTTTTTTTATCAGACATTTGCAGTCAAAAACACTTGCTCTAATTCTGGCATTTTGCATGGCAATATGCACTGATGTCCTATTTGTCACGAAAACGGGCTGACAAGGTTATGTAGTGAAGGTGCTGTGATTGGTCAGTTTTATGCGGTAATCATGCTGTGATTGGTCAGTTTTATGCTGTAATCATGCGGTGATTGGTCAGTTTTATGCTGTAATCATGCGGTGATTGGTCAGTTTTATGCGGTAATAATGCGGTGATTGGTCAAATGGAAGGGACTGGTCAGAGGGAGAGGGATGAACTGGAGGGAAAATGTATATTTTAGAGGAATAAATTAGTGAGGAAGGCAGACAGAGAGAGAGACAAAGAGGGATGAGAGAGAGGTAGGTGATTAAGTACATCGGTAACATGTTTCATCATGCATGAACCTTTTAAATGCAATTAAATAAATATAGTTTTTTATTTAGTTTTTATTTAAATGTACTTAAACAGGGATATCCCATTATACAGGTGTTTATTTGAGAACTCGGGCATGTACAGTATATTCATTTATATTTGCGTGTGTGTGTGTTCTCATAGCATAATCTGTCCCTTGTCATCTCTAGCACTGTGTGTCCATGTCTCTCTCTCTCTCTCGCAATTCAATTCAATTTAAGGGGCTTTATTTCTCCCCCTCTGTGTGGTTTATCTCAAACAACAGCTGTGCATTATAATCCAGAGAATAGAAGATCATCACCTCTTATCCCCATAATCCCACTCAGAACTCCAGGTCAGGGCCCCTGGAGGTCAGGGCCCCTGGAGGTCAGGCCCCTGGAGGTCAGGCCCCTGGAGGTCAGGGCCCCTGGAGGTCAGGCCCCTGGAGATCAGGGCCCCTGGAGGTCAGGCCCCTGGAGATCAGGGCCCCTGGAGGTCAGGCCCCTGGAGGTCAGGGCCCCTGGAGGTCAGGCCCCTGGAGATCAGGGCCCCTGGAGGTCAGGCCCCTGGAGATCAGGGCCCCTGGAGGTCAGGCCCCTGGAGGTCAGGGCCCCTGGAGGTCAGGCCCCTGGAGGTCAGGGCCCCTGGAGGTCAGTGCCCCTGGAGGTCAGGCCCCTGGAGGTCAGGGCCCCTGGAGGTCAGGCCCCTGGAGGTCAGGGCCCCTGGAGGTCAGGGCCCCTGGGCACGTGCCTTTGCCTGCCCGATCAGTAATTTGGCCATTAATGTTACAAGGTTTAGTTCAATTTTGGTTGAACTAAGCGAGATTTGGTTGGTATGTGAGTGAGAGGTGAGAGGTCAGGGCCCCTGGAGGTCAGGGCCCCTGGAGGTCAGGCCCCTGGAGGTCAGGGCCCCTGGAGGTCAGGGCCCCTGGGCACGTGCCTTTGCCTGCCCGATCAGTAATTTGGCCATTAATGTTACAAGGTTTATATGCTAGACTATAAAATGTTACAAGGTTTATATGCTAGACTATAAAATGTTACAAGGTTTATATACTAGACTATAAAATGTTACAAGGTTTATATGCTAGACTATTACATGTTACAAGGTTTATATGCTAGACTATAAAATGTTACAAGGTTTATATGCTAGACTATTACATGTTACAAGGTTTATATGCTAGACTATAAAATGTTACAAGGTTTATATGCTAGACTATAAAATGTTACAAGGTTTATATGCTAGACTATTTTACCTAGCAATCTATAAAATATTACAAGGTTTATATGCTAGACTTAAATGTTACAAGGTTTATATGCTAGACTATTAAATGTTGGTTAATTGATCGACTGTCACTGACTGACGTAAAATAAGTAAAACTGCTGATGTGCTTCCAGATTTCAAAATTGCACTTTGTGTATTCCAATATCCTATCTCACAACAGTAAGTTGAGACTATTGAGGGCACCATAGTGGTCAGGTATAGGCACAGGCACCACTGCACAGTCTCACACACACTTGTCACACCATTAGGTTCTCCTTGATTCCCATTCAGCTGTAAAACAGAATTGGAATGCTTGAGCTCTGAAACCAGGAATGAAAGAAAGAAAGAGTGATGATGGGAGGAGAGGAAGAGAGGGGGAGCGTAGGAGGAGAGGGGGAGCGTAGGAGGAGAGGAAGAGAGGGGGAGCGTAGGAGGAGAGGAAGAGAGGGAGAGGAGGAGAAAATGGGAAAGTCCCTTGAGGCCATCTGTATCTAAAAGAAGTTATCTTTGTGTCTCAGCTATCCCTCCTGCTCTCTCTCTTTCACCGCCTAGTGCTCGGTGTCCTATCCAGATATACCTGTATATATCTAACCTGCCCTTCAACCTCTCTCTCCCTCCTCTTCCTTTCTCTCTCCCCCTCAACTTCTTTCTCTGCCTCTTCTCTCCCCCTCTCTCCCCTCCTCTCCCCCTCGCTCCCCCTCTTCCTCTCTCTCTCTCCCTCTCTCTCTCCCCCATCCCTCCCTCTCTCTCCCCTCCTCCCCCCCTTCTCTCTCTCTCTCCTTCTCTCTCTCTCTCGTTCCCCCCTCCTCTCCCCCTCTCTCCCCCTCTACCTCTCCCCCCTCACTCCCCCTCTTCCCTCTCTCTCTCTCTCTCTCTCTCTCTCTCTCTCTCTCTCTCTCTCTCTCTCTCTCTCTCTCTCTCTCTCTCCCCTCCTCTCCCCCTCTCTCTCTCCCCTCCTCTCCCCCTCTCTCTTCCCCCTCCTCTCCCTCTCTCTCTCCATCCAGACTATGCGTGGCCCCTGCCCAGTGCTCTGTGTCCTATCTGGATCTACCTGGACGTCCTCTTCTCCACATCGTCTATTATGCATCTGTGTGCCATATCTCTGGATCGATATGTGGCTATAAGGAATCCCATTGAACACAGCCGCTTCAACTCTAGAACCAAGGCCATGATGAAGATAGCAGCTGTATGGACCATATCAATAGGTATGTACAGTACATTGGGATAAATTCTGGCTTCTTGACTTTTTCCACATTTTGCAACCTAACAGCCTTATTATAAAATATATAAAATAATTTAATTTATCCTCATCAATCGACAAACAATACTCGAAAACAGTTTTTTTTAAACATTTTTGCAAATGTATATCAAATAAAAACAGAAATACTTTATTTGCATAAGTATTCAGACCGTTTGCTATGAGACTCCAAATGGACCTGTGGTAAATTCAGTTGATTGGACATGATTCTGAAAAGCACACACCTGTCTATATAAGGTCCCACAGTTGACAGTGCAAGTCAGAGAAAAGAATCAAGCCATGAGGTTGAAGGAATGGTCCGTAGAGCTCCGAGACAGGATTGTGTTGAGGCACAGATCTGGGGATGGGTACCAAAACATAATTATGCAGCATTGAAGGTCCCCAAGATCACAGTGGCCTCCATCATTCTTAAGTGAAAGAAGTTTGGAACCACCAAGACTCTTCCTAGTTTTGGCCGCCCGGCCAAACTGAGCAATCGGGGAGAAGGGCCTTGGTCAGGGAGGTGACCAAGATCCCGATGGTCACTCTGACAGAGCTCTAGAGTTCCTCTGTGGAGATGGAAGAACCTTCCAGAAGGACAACTATCTCTGCAGCACTTCACCAATCAGGCCTTTATGGTAGAGTGGCCAGACAGAAGCCACTCCTCAGTGGCCCAAGTCTGACAGAATCCATGTACACACGCTGGCAGAGGTTGTATCAGTTTCCTGGTATTCTGAGTTTCCACCCTGGACCAATACCCTCTCTCTTTACAGAGAGCTAGTATGCTCTTATCGTCCTGTGCCATGCCAGGGGATGGTCTGTGTGGACCAATACCCTCTCTCTTTACAGAGCACTAGTATGCTCTTATCGTCCTGTGCCATGCCAGGGGATGGTCTGTGTGGACCAATACCCTCTCTCTTTACAGAGAGCTAGTATGCTCTTATCGTCCTGTGCCATGCCAGGGGATGGTCTGTGTGGACCAATACCCTCTCTCTTTACAGAGAGCTAGTATGCTCTTATTGTCCTGTGCCATGCCAGGGGATGGTCTGTGTGGACCAATACCCTCTATCTTTACAGAGAGCTAGTATGCTCTTATCGTCCTGTGCCATGCCAGGGGATGGTCTGTGTGGACCAATACCCTCTCTCTTTACAGAGAGCTAGTATGCTCTTATTGTCCTGTGCCATGCCAGGGGATGGTCTGTGTGGAACAGTAAGTTGTTTATGTTCCCCTCTTTATAGCAGTCAGCAGATAGTGTACCATGATTATCCGTGAGGATCTTATTTTTTGTACTTATGTTTAAGGGTTACTGTAATGTGACGACCTCTACACAGAGGAAAGCCATGGGGCAGGGGGTGGGGGAGACTGTGATGACCTCTACACAGAGTAAAGCCATGGGGCAGGGGGTGGGGGAGACTGTGATGTGATGACCTCTACACAGAGGAAAGCCATGGGGCAGTGGGTGGGGGAGACTGTGATGACCTCTACACAGAGTAAAGCCATGGGGCAGGGGGTGGGGGAGACTGTGATGACCTCTACACAGAGGAAAGCCATGGGGCAGGGGGTGGGGGAGACTGTGATGTGATGACCTCTACACAGAGTAAAGCCATGGGGCAGGGGGTGGGGAGACTGTGATGACCTCTACACAGAGGAAAGCCATTGGGCAGGGGGTGGGGGAGACTGTGATGACCTCTACACTTAGGAAAGCCATGGGGCAGGGGGTGGGGGAGACTGTGATGTGATGACCTCTACACAGAGTAAAGCCATGGGGCAGGGGGTGGGGGAGACTGTGATGACCTCTACACAGAGGAAAGCCATGGGGCAGGGGGTGGGGGAGACTGTGATGACCTCTACACTTAGGAAAGCCATGGGGCAGGGGGTGGGGGAGACTGTGATGTGATGACCTCTACACAGAGTAAAGCCATGGGGCAGGGGGTGGGGGAGACTGTGATGACCTCTACACAGAGGAAAGCCATGGGGCAGGGGGTGGGGGAGACTGTGATGACCTCTACACTGAGGAAAGCCATGGGGCAGGGGGTGGGGGAGACTGTGATGACCTCTACACAGAGTAAAGCCATGGGGCAGGGGGTGGGGTAGACTGTAATGACCTCTACACAGAGGAAAGCCATGGGGTGGGGGAGACTGTGATGCCCTCTACACAGAGTAAAGCCATGGGGCAGGGGGTGGGGGAGACTGTGATGACCTCTACACAGAGGAAAGCCATGGGGCAGGGGGTGGGGGAGACTGTGATGACCTCTACACAGAGTAAAGCCATGGGGCAGGGGGTGGGGGAGACTGTAATGACCTCTACACAGAGGAAAGCCATGGGGCAGGGGGTGGGGGAGACTGTGATGACCTCTACACAGAGGAAAGCCATGGGGCAGGGGGTGGGGGAGACTGTGATGACCTCTACACAGAGGAAAGCCATGGGGCAGGGGGTGGGGGAGACTGTGATGTGATGACCTCTACACAGAGTAAAGCCATGGGGCAGGGGGTGGGGGAGACTGTGATGACCTCTACACTGAGGAAAGCCATGGGGCAGGGGGTGGGGGAGACTGTGATGTGATGACCTCTACACAGAGGAAAGCCATGGGGCAGGGGGTGGGGGAGACTGTAATGACCTCTACACTGAGAAAGCCATGGGGCAGGGGGTGGGGGAGACTGTGATGACCTCAACACAGAGTAAAGCCATGGGGCAGGGGGTGGGGTAGACTGTAATGATCTCTACACAGAGGAAAGCCATGGGGCAGGGGGTGGGGGAGACTGTGATGACCTCTACACAGAGTAAAGCCATGGGGCAGGGGGTGGGGGAGACTGTAATGACCTCTACACAGAGGAAAGCCATGGGGCAGGGGGTGGGGGAGACTGTGATGACCTCTACACAGAGGAAAGCCATGGGGCAGGGGGTGGGGGAGACTGTGATGTGATGACCTCTACACAGAGTAAAGCCATGGGGCAAGGGGTGGGGGAGACTGTGATGACCTCTACACTGAGGAAAGCCATGGGGCAGGGGGTGGGGGAGACTGTGATGTGATGACCTCTACACAGAGGAAAGCCATGGGGCAGGGGGTGGGGGAGACTGTGATGACCTCTACACAGAGGAAAGCCATGGGGCAGGGGGTGGGGGAGACTGTGATGACCTCTACACAGAGTAAAGCCATGTGGCAGGGGGTGGGGGAGACTGTGATGACCTCTACTCAGAGTAAAGCCATGGGGCAGGGGGTGGGGGAGACTGTGATGACCTCTACACAGAGGAAAGCCATGGGGCAGGGGGTGGGGGAGACTGTGATGTGATGACCTCTACACAGAGTAAAGCCATGGGGCAGGGGGTGGGGGAGACTGTGATGTGATGACCTCTACACAGAGTAAAGCCATGGGGCAGGGGGTGGGGGAGACTGTGATGACCTCTACACTGAGGAAAGCCATGGGGCAGGGGGTGGGGGAGACTGTGATGTGATGACCTCTACACAGAGGAAAGCCATGGGGGTGGGGGTGGGGGAGACTGTGATGACCTCTACACAGAGTAAAGCCATGGGGCAGGGGGTGGGGGAGACTGTGATGACCTCTACACAGAGGAAAGCCATGGGGTGGGGGAGACTGTGATGACCTCTACACAGAGTAAAGCCATGGGGCAGGGGGTGGGGGAGACTGTGATGACCTCTACACAGAGGAAAGCCATGGGGCAGGGGGTGGGGGAGACTGTGATGTGATGACCTCTACACAGAGTAAAGCCATGGGGCAGGGGGTGGGGGAGACTGTGATGACCTCTACACTGAGGAAAGCCATGGGGCAGGGGGTGGGGGAGACTGTGATGTGATGACCTCTACACAGAGGAAAGCCATGGGGCAGGGGGTGGGGGAGACTGTGATGACCTCTACACAGAGTAAAGCCATGGGGCAGGGGGTGGGGTAGACTGTAATGATCTCTACACAGAGGAAAGCCATGGGGCAGGGGGTGGGGGAGACTGTGATGACCTCTACACAGAGTAAAGCCATGGGGCAGGGGGTGGGGGAGACTGTAATGACCTCTACACAGAGGAAAGCCATGGGGCAGGGGGTGGGGGAGACTGTGATGACCTCTACACAGAGGAAAGCCATGGGGCAGGGGGTGGGGGAGACTGTGATGTGATGACCTCTACACAGAGTAAAGCCATGGGGCAGGGGGTGGGGGAGACTGTGATGACCTCTACACTGAGGAAAGCCATGGGGCAGGGGGTGGGGGAGACTGTGATGTGATGACCTCTACACAGAGGAAAGCCATGGGGCAGGGGGTGGGGGAGACTGTGATGACCTCTACACAGAGGAAAGCCATGGGGCAGGGGGTGGGGGAGACTGTGATGACCTCTACACAGAGTAAAGCCATGTGGCAGGGGGTGGGGGAGACTGTGATGACCTCTACTCAGAGTAAAGCCATGGGGCAGGGGGTGGGGGAGACTGTGATGACCTCTACACAGAGGAAAGCCATGGGGCAGGGGGTGGGGGAGACTGTGATGTGATGACCTCTACACAGAGTAAAGCCATGGGGCAGGGGGTGGGGGAGACTGTGATGACCTCTACACTGAGGAAAGCCATGGGGCAGGGGGTGGGGGAGACTGTGATGTGATGACCTCTACACAGAGGAAAGCCATGGGGGTGGGGGTGGGGGAGACTGTGATGACCTCTACACAGAGTAAAGCCATGGGGCAGGGGGTGGGGGAGACTGTGATGACCTCTACACAGAGGAAAGCCATGGGGCAGGGGGTGGGGGAGACTGTAATGACCTCTACACAGAGTAAAGCCATGGGGCAGGGGGTGGGGGAGACTGTAATGTGATGACCTCTACACAGAGGAAAGCCATGGGGCTTTAAATGTCTCTCTAATATGGTCGTACATAAGGCAGGAGGTTAGGAAGTGCAGCTCAGTTTCCACCTCATTTTGTGGGCAGTGAGCACATAGCCTGTCTTCTCTTGAGAGCCAGGTCTGCCTACGGCGGCCTTTCTCAATAGCAAGGCTATGCTCACTGAGTCTGTACATAGTCAAAGCTTTCCTTAAGTCTGGGTCAGTCACAGTGGTCAGGTATTCTGCCACTGTGTTCTCTCAGTTTTAGGGCCAAATAGCATTCTAGTTTGCTCTGTTTTCTTGTTAATTCTTTCCTATGTTTCAAGTAATCACCTTATTTTTGTTTTCTCATAATTTGGTTGGGTCTGATTGTGCTGCTGTCCTGGGGCTCTGTGGGGTGTGTTTGTGTTTGTCAACAGAGTACCAGCTTGCTTAGGGGACTCTTTTCCAGGTGAATCTCTTTCACTCAATTCAATTCATTTCAAGAGGGCCTTTATATGTTTACATTTAAATAAACAATTAACAAAAGTGACGAACCAAATCCATGAGGACTAGATAATAACAACAAGAAAACAATACTCACTGACAGTACAGTGCTAATTATATCATGATAGAGACATGCTAATTATATCATGATAGAGACATGCTAATTATATCATGATAGAGACATGCTAATTATATCATGATAGAGACATGCTAATTATATCATGATAGAGACATGCTAATTATATCATGATAGAGACATGCTAATTATATCACGATAGAGACACGCTAATTATATCATGATAGAGACATGCTAATTATATCATGATAGAGACATGCTAATTATATCATGACATAGGTTCTAATGTTATTGGTCTGATTGGTCGTTCCACTGGCTGTACCTGCTGGTGTGGCAGGAAGCTATGTACTTTGCGGCAAATGTTCCATAAAAGGGGTTTTCTCCCAATAGATATGGGATTTTCTCCTTTCTCTCTCTCACTCATACAGATAAGTAATGTGAATAGGACAGCCGGGTAAGAGGGTGACATGTCAGGTTGTGTGTCCAGTGTGTGTGTGTCCAGTGTGTGCGTGTCCAGTGTGTGCGTGTCCAGTGTGTGTGTGTCCAGTGTGTGCGTGTCCAGTTTGTGTGTGTCCAGTGTGTGTGTGTGTCTCCAGTGTGTGTGTGTGTCCAGTGTGTGTGTGTCCAGTGTGTGTGTGTCCAGTGTGTGTGTGTGTGTGTGTGTGTCCAGTGTGGGTGTGTCCAGTGTGTGTGTGTACAGTGTGTGTGTCCAGTGTGTGTGTGTAGGTGTGTCCAGTGTGTGTGTGTGTGTGTGTGTCCAGTGTTTGTGTGTGTGTGTGTGTGTGTGTGTCCTGTGTGTGTGTGTGTGTGTGTGTGTGTGTGTGTGTCCAGTGTTTGTGTGTGTGTGTGTCCAGTGTATGTTTGTGTGTGTGTGTGTGTGTGTGTGTCCTGTGTGTGTGTGTGTCTGTGTGTCCAGTGTGCATGTGTGTGGGTGTGTCCAGTGTGTGTGTGTGTGTGTGTGTGTGTGTGTGTGTGTGTGTGTGTGTGTGTCCAGTGTGTGTGTGTGTGTGTGTGTGTGTGTGTGTGTGTGTCCAGTGTTTGTGTGTGTGTGTGTGTGTGTGTGTATGTGTCCAGTGTTTGTGTGTATGTGGGTCCAGTGTTTGTGTGTGTTTGTTTGTGTGGGTGTGTCCAGTGTGTGTGTGTATGTGGGTGTGTGTGTGTGTCCAGTGTGTGTGTGTGTGTGTGTGTGTGAGTGAGGATGTGTGTGTGTGTGTATAACAAGGTAACAGGTCAGGGTGTGTGTGTGTGTGTGTGTGTGTGTGTGTGTGTGTGTGTGTGTGTGTGTGTGTGTGTGTGTGTGTGTGTGTGTGTGTGTGTGTGTGTGTGTGTGTGTGTGTGTGTGTGTGTGTGTGTGTAGGCAGATAACAAGGTAACAGGTCAGGTTGTGGTTTCAGAACAATCAGAGGATCCGGTCACATCAGATGAAAGATTAATTAGAGATTATTTAGATAAGAGATTAGAGTAAATGAAGTAATCTATTCCCTATCTCTGACTGTCTGTTGACCGGTCTCTCTCTCTCTTTCTCTCTCACTGCGTACCAGAGGAGGCTGATGGGAGGAGATATAGGAGGACAGGCTCATTGTAATGCCTGGAATGGAATCAATTGAATGGTACCAAACACATCAAACACATGGAAACGTGTTTGACTCCATTCCAGCCATTAGAAAGCTCCTCCCACCAGCCTCCTCTGCTACCTACCCCTCTCTCTCTCTCTCTTCTTTCGGTTTTCCCCTCCCCCTTCTCTCCCTCTTTTCTCTACTCTCCTCTCTATATTCTTCTCTTGTCCTTTTCTCTAGATTTATTGATGGCTATTTGGGCTGCACAACAAGGACAAACACTTCATCACTCTCCTCCCTCCCATCATTCTCTTTTCTCTCCTTCTCTTTCTGTCTCATGCTCTCTCCACATTGTGTCCACGCATTTCCCAGTCATTAGCCTCCACAGTGTACATCTGTCTCTCTCCCCTCTCCCTCCTTCCCTCCTTTTGTTCTCTCCTTCTCTCATCCCTCTCTTTTGTTCTGTGGTATCGTTAGCCTCCACAACAAGGACAAAATGTTAATCTCTCTCTTCCCCCAGCTCCTTACCATCCTCTCTTCCCCCAGCTCCTTACCATCCTCTCTTCCCCCAGCTCCTTACCATCCTCTCTTCCCCCAGCTCCTTACCATCCTCTCTTCCCCCAGCTCCTTACCATCCTCTCTTCCCCCAGCTCCTTACCATCCTCTCTTCCCCCCTCTCTTCCCCCAGCTCCTTACCATCCTCTCTTCCCCCAGCTCCTTACCATCCTCTCTTCCCCAGCTCCTTACCATCCTCTCTTCCCCCTCTCTTCCCCCAGCTCCTTACCATCCTCTCTTCCCCCAGCTTCTTACCATCCTCTCTTCCCCCAGCTCCTTACCATCCTCTCTTCCCCCAGCTCCTTACCATCCTCTCTTCCCCCAGCTCCTTACCATCCTCTCTTCCCCCAGCTCCTTACCATCCTCTCTTCCCCCCTCTCTTCCCCCAGCTCCTTACCATCCTCTCTTCCCCCAGCTCCTTACCATCCTCTCTTCCCCCAGCTCCTTACCATCCTCTCTTCCCCCCTCTCTTCCCCCAGCTCCTTACCATCCTCTCTTCCCCCAGCTCCTTACCATCCTCTCTTCCCCCAGCTCCTACCGTCCTCTCTTCCCCCAGCTCCTTACCATCCTCTCTTCCCCCAGCTCCTTACCATCCTCTCTTCCCCCAGCTCCTTACCATCCTCTCTTCCCCCAGCTCCTTATACCATCCTCTCTTCCCCCAGCTCCTTACCATCCTCTCTTCCCCCAGCTCCTTACCATCCTCTCTTCCCCCAGCTCCTTATACCATCCTCTCTTCCCCAGCTCCTTACCATCCTCTCTTCCCCCAGCTCCTTACCATCCTCTCTTCCCCCAGCTCCTTACCATCCTCTCTTCCCCCCTCTCTTTCCCCAGCTCCTTACCATCCTCTCTTCCCCCAGCTCCTTACCATCCTCTCTTCCCCCAGCTCCTTACCATCCTCTCTTCCCCCAGCTTCTTACCATCCTCTCTTCCCCCAGCTCCTTACCATCCTCTCTTCCCCAGCTTCTTACCATCCTCTCTTCCCCCAGCTCCTTACCATCCTCTCTTCCCCCAGCTCCTTACCATCCTCTCTTCCCCCAGCTCCTTACCATCCTCTCTTCCCCCAGCTCCTTACCATCCTCTCTTCCCCCAGCTCCTTACCATCCTCTCTTCCCCCAGCTCCTTACCATCCTCTCTTCCCCCAGCTCCTTACCATCCTCTCTTCCCCCAGCTCCTTACCATCCTCTCTTCCCCCAGCTCCTTACCATCCTCTCTTCCCCCCTCTCTTCCCCCAGCTCCTTACCATCCTCTCTTCCCCCAGCTCCTTACCATCCTCTCTTCCCCCAGCTCCTTACCATCCTCTCTTCCCCCCTCTCTTCCCCCAGCTCCTTACCATCCTCTCTTCCCCCAGCTCCTTACCATCCTCTCTTCCCCAGCTCCTTACCATCCTCTCTTCCCCCCTCTCTTCCCCCAGCTCCTTACCATCCTCTCTTCCCCCAGCTCCTTACCATCCTCTCTGTCCCCCAGCTCCTACCGTCCTCTCTTCCCCCAGCTCCTTACCATCCTCTCTTCCCCCAACTCCTTACCATCCTCTCTTCCCCAGCTCCTTACCATCCTCTCTTCCCCCAGCTCCTTATACCTCTCTCCCCAGCTCCTTCATCCTCTCTTCCCCAGCTCCTTACCATCCTCTCTTCCCCCAGCTCCTTTCCCCAGCTCCTTTACCATCCTCTCTTCCCCCAGCTCCTTACCATCCTCTCTTCCCCAGCTCCTTACATCCTCTCTTCCCCCCCTCTCTTCCCCAGCTCCTTACCATCCTCTCTTCCCCCAGCTCCTTACCATCCTCTCTTCCCCCAGCTCCTTACCATCCTCTCTTCCCCCAGCTTCTTACCATCCTCTCTTCCCCAGCTCCTTACCATCCTCTCTTCCCCAGCTTCCTTACCATCCTCTCTTCCCCCAGCTCCTTACCATCCTCTCTTCCCCAGCTCCTTACCATCCTCTCTTCCCCCAGCTCCTACCATCCTCTCTTCCCCCAGCTCCTTACCATCCTCTCTTCCCCAGCTCCTTACCATCCTCTCTCCCCAGCTCTTACATCTCTCTTCCCCCAGCTCCTTACCATCCTCTCTTCCCCCAGCTCCTTACCATCCTCTTTCCCCCCAGGCTCCTTACCATCCTCTCTTCCCCCAGCTTCCTTACCATCCTCTCTTCCCCCCCCCTCTCTTCCCCAGCTCCTTACCATCCTCTCTCCCCAGCTCCTTACCATCCCTCTTTCCCCCAGCTCAACTTACCATCCTCTCTTCCCCAGCGCTCCTTACCACCTCTCTTCCCCCCCTCTCTTCCCCATTCTTACCATCCCTCTCTTCCCCCATCCTTACCATCCTCTCTTCCCCAACTCACTTACCATCCTCTCTTCCCCCACTCTTACCATCTCCTTCCCCCAGCTTCCTTACCTCCTCTTTCTCCCCCAGCTCCTTACCATCCTCTTCTTCCCCCAGCTCTTACCCATCCTAACTCTTCCCCCACTCTTACCATCCTCTCTAATCCCTCAAGCTTCCTTACCATCCTCTCTCCCCCAGGCTCCTTACCATCCTCTCTTTCCCCCAGCCCTCCTTTATCCATCCTCTCTTCCCCCAGCTGTCTATAACCATCCTCTCCTTCCCCCAGCCTCATTACCATCCTCTCTTCCCCCAGCTCCTACCATCCTCTCTTCCCAGCTCCTTACCTATCTCTCTATCCCCCAGCCTCTCTTTACCATCTCTCTCTTTCCCCAGCTCTTTAACCATCCTTCTCGTTCCCCCACTTCTACCATCCTCTCTCATTGCAGCCCTTTTTTCTCACTCCAAAAGTCCTCCATAACAACAATAACTCATCCATCTCTCTCTCTCCTTCTCTCTGTCTCTCTCTCTCTCTCTCCTCTCTGTCTCTCTTTCTCTCTCTGTCTCTCCTTCTCTCGTCCCTCTCTCATCTCTCTCTGTCTCTCTCTTCTTCTCTCTGTCTCTCTCCCCCTCTTTCTCTCTCTCCTTCTCACTCTCTCCTTCTCTCATCCCTCTCTCATCTCCATCTGTCTCTCTCTCCTTCTGTCATCTCTCTCTCTGTCTCTCTCTTCTCCTACGAGTGTCCATCCCCATGCCGGTCATTGGCCTTCACAACAAGGTCTTCATCCCTCCTTCCCTCCCTCTCTAATCCCCCCTCCTTCTCTAATGATTACTTATCTTATCATCCCCCTCTCTTTCTCTCTCCTTCTCTTCCTCTCTCTCTCTCTCCCTCTCCCTCTGTTCTAGGTGTGTCCATGCCTATCCCGGTGACTGACCTTCACAACAAGGACAAGGTGTTCATGCCTCTCTAATCACTTTCTCTCTATTTTCATCCATCTCTCCTATAGGTGTGTCCATGCCTATCCCGGTGATCGGCCTTCACAACAAAGACAAGGTGTTTGTCAACGGCAGCTGTGTTCTGAACGAGGAGCGCTTCATGCTGGTTGGCTCCTTCGTGGCTTTCTTCATCCCATTGGTCATCATGGTTGTGTCCTACTGCCTCACCATACAGGTCAGAGAGTGTTTTGATTGGCTAGTTATTTGATGTTCTGTCATTTGATTGGCTAACCAATGTATTCCTCCAGCCTCTGATTGAATCCCATTGGTCATCATGTTAGTTTTGTAGTGCCTTACTATACAGGTCTGTCAGACAGGAAATATAACACAGACCCACTTTGTTGGTGACAACCGCAGTAGAGTCTGTGTTTTGATTAACTAGCGATGTACTGGTCCATATATTTGTCAGAAACAACTGGTCATATGGCAGACAGGCTGGTCCATCTTTAGTTGTTGCAGACAATTATTATTATTTGACTAATAATGGTATGTCTGTCAGTGGTCCATCATGACATCACATCGTGTCTTCCCGCCCAGGTCCTCCAACGCCAGGAGACCGTCTTCCTCTACGAGAGGAAAACTTCCTCCCAGCAGCCACTGCAGCCTCAGACCACTCCCTCAAACCACCAGTCCCCGCCTCCAAATTTCCTAGGCCTGCCCATAAACATTGAGGCTCCTCCTCCTAGCAGACAAGGAAGTCTGAGCTGCCTGAAAGGGGCGGAGCCTGACCGGCAGACCGGCCTCTTAAGCAGTTCCCCCTCGGAGAGCATCAGTATGATTCCGAGTTCGGGGGTGGCGTCCCAGCTGAGCTCTCCGGCAGGGCGTGATGCACGGGACAGTCACGGGAGGCGGGGGATGATGCAGGCCATCAAGAATGAGAGGCGGGCCTCCAAGGTGAGGATCAACTGTAGACATCTAGCAGTTTCTCCTCTTAATGTCTCTTCTCTTCCGTTTCTTTCCATTCTGTCCTATTGCATTCCATCGCCTCTCATACACCACTCTGATCTACTCTGTTCTAGGTTCTGAGGATCTTGTTCTCCAATCTCCTCTGTTCTAGTGTGGTCTCTGTTCTCCAATCTACTCTGTTCTAGTGTGGTCTCTGTTCTACAATCTACTATGTTCTAGTGTGGTCTCTGTTCTCCAATCTACTCTGTTCTAGTGTGGTCTCTGTTCTCCAATCTACTCTGTTCTAGTGTGGTCTCTGTTCTCCAATCTACTCTGTTCTAGTGTGGTCTCTGTTCTCCAATCTACTCTGTTCTAGTGTGGTCTCTGTTCTCCAATCTACTCTGTTCTAGTGTGGTCTCTGTTCTCCAATCTACTCTGTTCTAGTGTGGTCCATGTTCTCTGTTCTGTGTTGTAGGTGCTGGGGATCGTGTTCTTCCTGTTTCTGATCATGTGGTGCCCCTTCTTCATCACCAATGTCACTTACGTCCTCTGTCAGGGTTCCTGCAACGAGCCTTTATTGGCTGAGCTCCTCAACGTTTTTGTGTGGGTGGGATACATCTCCTCTGGAGTCAACCCATTGGTCTATACGTTGTTTAACAAGACATACAGAAGGGCCTTTTCCAGCTATATACGTTGTCAGTATAACACAGGGCCGATGGCAGGGGTTAGTAGTAAATCGCTAGCTGTTCCCACCATCCAGTGTCCATCTCATGCGGTCACGCCCATATTTGGACATCATGGAGGGAATGGGAAGAAGGGAAGTGTGGACCGGAATAGCAACTGTCGGAATGGTGGTGGAGGGGGCGGGGCCGACGGTAACGGGATGATCAAAGGGGTGGAGCCTGACGATCCTACAGATGACGGGATGAGGATGGATATGGAATGCCCCGGGATGATGTCGGAATTGGAACCCAGAATGTCGGAGCTGAAGCTATCTGTCGACAGCTTCTGCCATGCTCACTTGGAGCGCACCAGCAGCGTCTGATTGGTTGATTGGATAATTGGATTACGCCAGCTCTGCGGCTCATTGGCTGATGATGAACGGGCGGACTTGAAGTAATGTGAGGGAGGGAAGGACTGTAGTGGGCATGTGTCAAATAACACCCTATTCACTGTGTAGGGCACTACCCTGAACAAAACTCCCTATTCAGGCAGCTCTCTGTAGGGCTATGGTCAACACTAGTGCATTACATGGGGAATAGGGTCACATTTGAGACACAGTCACAGTGGGTGGTGTGGACACTTCTGGAAGAATGTATCATGGAAGGACTTACCTTGATTCTTAACCCTTGACCTGGGTGTCATGGACTTGTACAATTTAGAACCCCACAGAAGGAGAAGGAGAAGAAGGAGGAGACGAAGGAGGAGGAAGAGAAGAAGGAGGAGGAGAAGGAGGAGAAGAAGGAGATGGAGAAGAAGAAGGAGGAGGAGAAGGAGAAAGAGGAGGAGAAGGAGAAAGGAGGAGAAGGAGATGAATGAGGAGGAGGAGAAGGAGATGAATGATGAGAAGGAGGAGGAAGAGAAGGAGATGAAGGAGGAAGAGAAGGAGATGAAGGAGGAAGAGAAGGAGATGAAGGAGGAGGAGAAGGAGATGAAGGAGGAGAAGGAGATGGAGATGATGGAGGAGGAGGAGGAGGAGGAGATAAAGACATGATTCAAGGCTGAACAGAGAGAAACTCGAGACTTCATAGTGTATGTCCCGAATGGCACCCTAATCCCTACACAGTGCACTACGTTTGATCCACTACATAGGGAATAGGGTTCCATGTCAGACGCTGCCATAGTCAAATGCAGTCTAACTTATTGTGTAATGGATCTTAGTAACAATTCAGCACCATGGACACGACATAACAATACAACAGGTCTGAATGGAGCTTTTTCCAGTGTGTATAAAACAAGTCTATAATGGTTACTAGGGAGACTGGTAATGATGACTGGAGAAAGGAAACTATAGCCCCAATGACCGTCACAGTGCCACCTTGTGGTGAGACAGGGGGTAGCACCAAGAACCCACCTCATTAAAATGAGTAGACTGTGTAGGTAGAAGTCAATGGCCCTGACCACTGATACAGGGTCAAATTATTGGGAGTTGGGTAACCTGATCCCAGATCTGAGGTTAGGATTGACTTATTTGAATGCTTACATGAGGGTGGATGAAGGGGTTGGAAACACTGGTCTCAGTACAATGGATCTCTCTCACACATCATAATGTATTACCTCATACTGATGGCCACGGCAGGCAGTCCTTGAGAAGACGGATCAAACCCAGTCCAGTTAAGGATGATCAGCACTCATACTCTGAGAGGCTTTCTGAATACAGGTCTCAGAGGGATTGTTTTGGTCCCTCACCGCCAGCCTAACTCCAGGCCTTGACCAGAACATAACCCCAACACTGCCATTTGCACAACCATACAGATGCAGGATCTTAATTTGAGCACTCTTTTGTTGCCGATCATTTTCCTGCTCAAGGTTTAAAAAATGCTTCTAAAGTTTGTAATGTCCACTTTAAAATATCCAGATTTGATTTGCCCTAACAAAAAAATGATTGACTCTTACAAAAAAAAATCCATTAATTATAATCCATATAATAATTCACATTTGCTATTGCTGCAGTATTATTTTCCTACTCTGTCAAACTGGCTCAAATTAAGATCCTACATGTGTAGCTGTGATCACAACTCAACTATAAGCATAGGCTATAACCCTATCATAGAGCAAACCTCACCATAACCCAATCTACATTATATGAGTAACCCTATGGGCCTATATAACCCACATAGACCCTGAAAGTTATCCCTACAACTCATACTCAACGCTGCCACAACCACAACCAAAACACCAGAGCACCTGACTGAATGTACTACCTATGACAACCTCTGACCCCTCTACACAGGTCAATTTTTTTTATTTTAACACACTTTGGTTACGTCTCAGATGGCACCCTATTCCCTATATAGTGCACTACTTTTCACCAGGGACCATAGGGCTCTGATAAAAGTAGTGCCCCATGTAGGGAATAGGGTGCCATTTAAGATGCACACTGTCTAGCTCCTAAGTAAGGAAGATGGAACAGTAGGCCTGACCGATCACTAGGAACGTTGGAGCTTTTTCCAGACAAAAGACAGAGGTCAATAGGACTACAGGCCCTTTGCCACATTTGACAAGAAGTTGAACAAAAAAAACGAAACTAAAACTAATGAAGAGGAGTGCCGAGAGAAAACCCCCCCTGAAAGAATCGGGTTTTGGTTTGATCCGAAATCAGTTTGCGAAACCAGTTTGCTTAAACAATGTATTTTAAGCTGTGTATGTGATCCGTAACCGTGTGTGTAGGATAGAGCTCTGGTCCAGGGCATTAGAGCTTCCTCTTCTCAGCGTTGCCAAACTAACGCTGCGCTCATGAAATCTCTCAAATTCGTAACTAAGGGCATACGACTGGGAAAAATCCAGTTTGAACGGCCCTCTAACTGGTAATTACTAGTGGGAAATATTTTTTTTAATCCACTTGAACGGCCGTCCAACTGTTATTACAAGTGGGAAACTCATCCATCATCCCTGAGCTACGACTTCTCCCACATGCTGACCTCTGACGT
Organism: Oncorhynchus kisutch; assembly: GCF_002021735.2. Classification (NCBI taxonomy): domain Eukaryota; kingdom Metazoa; phylum Chordata; class Actinopteri; order Salmoniformes; family Salmonidae; genus Oncorhynchus; species Oncorhynchus kisutch. The sequence goes on along the minus strand of NC_034189.2, from coordinate 10,904,603 downwards.
CACCTACTAAGGAAATTACCTAAATAACAGCATTTTCAGCAGCTAAATGCAATAACAAAGCATCATTTAATTTAACTAATTAAAAAAAATGTCTTGATATGTTTGTTGAACATTGTAATTTGTTGACGAGCATGATGGCTGTACTTTTAGTCTACGGTTGATACAACTTGTTTGCCATTAGCCGATTGGCTAATAACTAGCTCAAAGCATGTGAACGCACACTACTGGTTGCTCCCAGTTTACAAGTTGTGTTTTCAGAGTTTACCCCTTGTTATGAAACCAGCATAATGCCCCGGGCCAGAGTTAGAGATCTTTTATGTGTCAACCCCTTACGTTACAGTCAAATCAATCGCCATTTTTTATACCATTTACTTGTGAATATCCGTCAATGACACCTCTCATGTTTTTACTACTTTAGTCATCCACACGACAATGTTTTTTATTTCATTTCTGTGTGATGCTGCTATTTATTTATTATTAAAATATCATTCTAATGTGTGCATAAAGTCTCCCTTCAGCTTGATGGATGGATGGATGGAGGGAGGGAGGGAGGGAGGGAGGGAGGGAGGGATGGGGGAGGGAGGGGGGGAGGGAGGGAGGGATGGGGGGGAGGGAGGGAGGGATGGGGGAGGGAGGGGGGGATGGGGGAGGGAGGGGGGGAGGGAGGGGGGGATGGAGGGAGGGAGGGAGGGATGGGGGGGAGGGAGGGAGGGAGGGAGGGAGGGAGGGAGGGGGGGAGGGAGGGATGGGGGAGGGAGGGAGGGAGGGGGGGATGGAGGGAGGGATGGGGGAGGGAGGGGGGGATGGAGGGAGGGATGGGGGGGAGGGAGGGAGGGATGGGGGGAGGGAGGGAGGGATGGGGGGAGGGAGGGAGGGAGATACTCTGAGGAAGATACTCTGAGGACTGCTGTTAGTTTGTCAAATTTTAATATATGGTAATTTTGTATGTCCAAATATGAATATTCAATTACATTGAAATTAATGGGTTTTCAGGTGGTGTATAGTGCAATGTCCCTGAAAATGGTTCTCTTACATTTTAAGTGATCCAGGTTCTTCCACCATGTTTCCCACATGTTCAGAATACACTTTTAGATAATGTATGACAAATTGCGGGTATTATCATGACAAATTATGGGTGATATTTTATAGACCACCATAAGTCTGAATATTGATTAATTGACCCCAATGGGTCATGAAATGTAGTTTAACCAATTAATGTTGCCTAATATGGTGTGTTGTCAACAATTCAATCATATTTTTCACCAAAATAAGTATTTTTCTAAAATAATAAATGTACTCTATTTTTAGTGCACCATACTTTTTACTGACATATCAACTGCCTGGTTGGGCACATTATTTAAAAAAGTATTGCTTTTTAGCCTTTTTAACAAAACAATCTGTGACTAGTTTTCTGACAGCCGTCTGAGTGGGCAAAGTTAGAGTGCCACAACACTGAACTACAGCAACCCAAAAGGATCAAATTATGTGAATTCATGCAGGAGGGCTGGGGAAGTTGAACTGAATATTTTTTTCATATCCACTTCTAAATCCATTGTCTAACCGGCTGCTCTACCAGACGGTTGAGAATAGGGTTAAATTACAGCATAGTTATAGGCCATATGTATGCTATTATAAAGTTGTTTGTCTAGTTATTGAGTGAAAGCCTCCCGTTTAAAGTATTGTTTGATTGATTTCCGGCTATGTGTTGAATGTAAGTCTATGTATTCTGCGTTTGGCTGATTCCCGAACCATGGACAGCGACGCAAAAATGCTCAGGAGATCTGAGCATAAACAACTGTTTGTGGCTTCAAAAATGTGTTAAATGATGGTTATAGACAGGAACGTGCACCGATAGGGCTCAACCAGTGCCCAAGCACTTCTTTGCCCTCCTATGAAAAAGTGTCGTCGCAGCCCGGTGGATGGAAGTAATTGTATTATTTACTTTTAAATGTTATTTTGATTATCTTTTAATTATCTGATTTAATTTTAAATGTAACAAATTGCGCATCAAACTAGCTAATTTCACAATCTGTTGAATCTCTGAATTCAACAGAATTCCCACACACCCCACACCCCACCCCAATTGCGCCTCCTCCTTCTCTGGCTGCGGGCGCTGTGCTGGGAGACATGAATACTGGTAGGTGGCTACTTCTGAGTTGCATCTGTCATTCACTGTTAAGTCTTTCACTGTTAAGGATAAAGAATTATACTGCTTCTTAACAACAGTAAAGTCTCACTGTTAAGTATTTCACTGTTAAGTCTTTCACTGTTAAGTCTTTCACTGTTAAGTCATTCACTGTTAAGTCTTTCACTGTTAAGTCTCACTGTTAAGTCTCACTGTTAAGTCATTCACTGTTAAGTCATTCACTTTTAAGTCTTTCACTGTTAAGTCATTCACTGTTAAGTCATTCACTGTTAAGTCTTTAACTGTAAGTCTCACTGTTAAGTCTTTAAGTCTTTCACTGTTAAGTATTTCACTGTTAAGGATAAAGAATTATACTGCTTCTTAACAACAGGCAGATGTCAGCATATGAACAAACTCAAATCAAGTAAGAAATAGTTTGTTTCAACAGCATATCTAACAATTTAAATCATGTATATTAGGAGTCACTAGCATCAGCGTGCTTTACAATGTGTGATGATGGCTGTAGAAAATAAATAGGCGTATACATTTTGACACTTTGGCTACAGAGGCAGTTGGTATGTTATTCATTTTTTGTTATGATTTATTTTTATTTTGAGCACCTTGACGCCTCCTTTGTGATTGCCTGTTCTCAGTATGTAATGTCCCAATGAGTGATTTAAGCACCATGGACAGAGACGGACAGGCACGCGGTAGGTCTGGAAGAAAACAAGTGTTTGTGCAAGTTAACTACAATGCGTCACACAACAACAGTGAGTCTGTTTTCCTACAGAATAAGTTATTAGTGCTTTGATTCAGTATCAGCGTGACAATAGCCTCGGAACTAAGCAGACGTCTCGTGCCATGTATCCTAAACGTCACCAGCACTTCGTTGTCAGAGCCAGGAGAGAGCAGCATCGTTCCAATTCCAATCCTTTACAGTCCAGCCTACCGGTATGTTACAAATATGTGGCAGTAGTACGCCTATGTGAATAAGTAAAGATAGGAACAACGACCTATAGCACCAAGCCGATGCTGAAGCTTATAGAGTCGTATAGATAGGCTGCTGTCTTCAGCCCTACACAGTGAAGCGTGTGCATGCGGCTTGCTCTACATGCTTCCTCCTAAATAAACCTACGGAAGAACACACACATATTTAGCCTATTCCTCATCACTGTACAGTAAAACAAAACAGCGAGAGAGGCAGGGAGCGCGTGAAACATCTTGCTTATTTCGATCGAGGTTATTATAACGTCTAGTCTCGCCGTTTTTTCGGTGAAGCGCATGCGCACTAACATGTCTGGAATCTGCTGCAGCTCGCACTACAGGGCTGAAGGGTCGACGCTGCCTTGGTAACGTAACAACACACCGACTGGGCAAGAGTTGGGGACCCAGATATCCTTACATCAAAGGCTCCTTCCTCCTCATTTCCTCTCCATCCATCCCCCCGTCCCTGTTTCTCCCATCAGCCGAATCTGGGCGGCTGTTCCTTCGCTGTTATGGACCGGTGGATATGAAATCCAGACAGGACAGAAAAATCTACAAAAATAAGAAAGAGAAGCTACATTGGTGAGTTAAATCCCGCTTTGCTTGTCATTTGTAACGGACCCCCGGACCCCCGGCAAATAGTGAGTTTAACGTTAGCAGCAGCAACAACAGGGGAATAGCACGTTGTTATTATGGTCGTCATGCATTAGTAAGCGTGGATGTATCATTCGCTTTGCCATGGAGCAGTAGCACTTCCCGCGAGAAAATGTATACATTTGGTTACAGATTCATCATGCAATGAACTCAAACAAGCATAATCCGAAACCGATTATCGATGGATTGACATGTTCTGTTTCGCCTATTTACACTGAATGATATTTTAATGTAAATCGACAGGAAAGCTCTGTTCGGGTTATCTTCCTATCTAAATTTATGTATTGATCGTGGCTGCCTATATAGATAGATAGCTCTAGGATATTTTTGTAGTATGTGGAATTGACAGTTTGCCTATGCGAAACAACTGGCCATCGTTTTAGCCTAGAACAGACTAGTAATGTAACGGCTGGTTGTGATACAGCCTGGAATCGTACCCGTGTCTGGTGTGACGCCTCTAACGGTGAGATGCAGTGCCTTAGACCACTGCGCCTCTCAGGGAGCCACTCAGGAACTAGGGTTGTGTCCCAAATGGAACCCTATTCACTATATAGTACACTACTTTTAACCAGGAAGCATAGGGCTCTTGTCAAAGTAGAACACTATATAGGGAATAGGATTCCATTTGGGACTTAGACAAGCAGTGACTATCAGTGTTTCACCACCCACTGAGCACAGACATCAATACAACTTCTATTCCATGTTGGTTCAATGTAATTTGTGGAAACAACATTGATTGAACCAGTGTGTGCGCAGTTGGCGACTTGGTTCTTGGGTTCAGTCCAATGATATATATAAACCCTGGATTGCTGATGCTAGTATTGACCATTGGGAGGCTTTGAAGACACTGGTTGGCCATATTGGCTCTCCCCAGTTGGAGCAGTCCTCCATGCATTACAGTGTAGTCATTTAGCAGATGCTCTCATCCAGAGCTACTTACAGGACCAATTACGGTTAAGTGCCTTGCTCAAGGGCACATTGACAGATTTTTCTCATCAAGTCAGCTCTGGGATTTGAACCAGAAACCTTTTGGTTACTGGCCCAATGCTCTTAACCACTAAGCTACCTACAGTGAAAACAGAATTCTACAATATTTCACTAAAATATGTATATATGGTTTTGTTTTTTTGTAGTGGGGACAGTAACAGTACACTCTGAAAAAATATTCTTTAAGGAAAATGTTTTTCTATATTATTGAATTGTTTTTTGTTTATCTCACATAATATAATTGAACAGTATGCATTAAGGTGTTTGTAATAGAACAAATGTGGCAAAAATGAAGTAGACATTAAAAATAAAAAACTTTTTACAATGGAGGAGGAGTACCAAGATGGCTGCATGGTGGCTTCAATGCAATGCCCCTGGGTTTATCTAGGGTTTATATACTGTACATCATTGGTTTAGTCTGGTGTAACAGATTATTCTTGCTAGTGTCAGGCCCATAGACAATGAGTCAACAACCATTTACCGGTCACTACTACTGCTGCGCTGTCGAAGTCAAGTTTTCACAATAGTGTCAAACTTTCTGTTGTAGTATGATGTTTTCTGTGCTGTACGTTGTAATTTCCTTTTCCATGTTGTTATTGTGTTGCCAGTGTATTGAAATATTTGGCTTAGAGTTTGGTTGGTTGCTTCTCTTGAAAAAACTTTGAATAACCTTTTTCAAGATCTTGTATATTATGTGTGTAAATTAATGCCATGTTGTTATTTTATTATTACAGGTTAGTTACAATATACTTTGCTTGAGTGAAAGGACATTCAAACTGCTTGATATTATCTCAGTCGTTTTGTAGGCTGCCGAGACGGCACTTAAACTTGACTTGGAGCTTAAAGATCTGGATTAGTGGATAGTTCAGTAAGTACAAGAGGTTGAAAATATGTCTTTGGTTACAGTATTAAACTTGTAACAGTTGAAGACAGTGATCAAACAGTCATGTCATTATTGATTGGAGGAAATTTCTCATTTTAAATGGATGAACTGAATGTTTTATGATGTTAGGCCTTTGTAGAACTGTATACACAGAGAGAGAGGGATGAGACTGAGACAGAGAGAGAGAGAAAGATGAAGAGAGACAGAGGGAGAGAGAGACAGAGGGAGTGGGATGAGAGAGAGAGAGAGACAGAGAGAGAAAGATGAAGAGAGACAGAGGGAGAGAGAGACAGAGAGAGAGAGAGAGACAGAGAAGAGTAGTAGTAGGCAGTCTGAATCCAATCATATTGTATTTGTCACATGCTTTGTAAATAACAGATGTAGGCTAACAGTGAAATGCTTACTTATGTGTCCTTTTCCAACAATACAGAGCTAAAGATTGATATATAAAACATTTAAATAGTGACATGAGGGATAAATACACATTGAATAATAACATAATAACAAAAATAACATGGTTATATCCAGGTTTTGCAGGGGTAGTGGTACGAGGTAGTTGTGGTAGTTACAGTATGTAAAGGTAGGGGTACGAGGTAGTTGTGGTAGTTACAGTATGTGCAGGTAGGGTACGAGGGAGTTGTTGTAGCTACAGTATGTGCAGGTAGGGTACAAGGGAGTTGTGGTAGTTACAGTATGTGTGGGTATTGGTACGAGGTAGTTGTGGTAGTTACAGTATGTGCAGGTAGGGTACGAGGTAGTTGTGGTAGCTACAGTATGTGTAGGTAGGGTACGAGGTAGGTGTGGTAGTTACAGTATGTGTAGGTAGGGGTACGAGGTAGTTGTGGTAGTTACAGTATGTGTAGGTAGGGGTACGAGGTAGTTGTGGTAGTTACAGTATGTGCAGGTAGGGTACGGGGTAGTTGTGGTAGTTACAGTATGTGTAGGTAGGGTACGAGGTAGTTGTGGTAGCTACAGTATGTGTAGGTAGGGTACGAGGTAGTTGTGGTAGTTACAGTATGTGCAGGTAGGGTGCGAGGTAGTTGTGGTAGTTACAGTATGTGCAGGTAGGGTACGAGGTAGTTGTGGTCATTAGAGTATGTGCAGGTAGGGTACAAGGGAGTTGTGGTAGTTACAGTATGTGTAGGTAAGGGTACGAGGTAGTTGTGGTAGTTACAGTATGTGCAGGTAGGGTACGAGGTAGTTGTGGTAGTTACAGTATGTGCAGGTAGGGTACGAGGTAGTTGTGGTCATTAGAGTATGTGCAGGTAGGGTACAAGGGAGTTGTGGTAGTTACAGTATGTGTAGGTAGGGGTACGAGGTAGTTGTGGTAGTTACAGTATGTGCAGGTAGGGTACGAGGTAGTTGTGGTAGTTACAGTAAGTGCAGGTAGGGTACGAGGTAGAAGTGGTAGTTACAGTATGTGCAGGTAGGGTACGAGGTAGTTGTGGTCATTACAGTATGTGCAGGTAGGGTACAAGGGAGTTGTGGTAGTTACAGTATGTGGAGGTAGTGGTACAAGGTAGTTGTGGTAGTTACAGTATGTGCAGGTAGGGTGCGAGGTAGTTGTGGTAGTTACAGTATGTGTGGGTAGGGGTACGAGGTAGTTGTGGTAGTTACAGTATGTGCAGGTAGGGGTACGAGATAGTTGTGGTAGTTACAGTATGTCTAGGTAGGGTACGAGGTAGTTGTGGTAGTTACAGTATGTGAAGGTAGGGTGCGAGGTAGTTGTGGTAGTTACAGTATGTGTGGGTAGGGGTACGAGGTAGTTGTGGTAGTTACAGTATGTGTAGGTAGGGTACGAGATAGTTGTGGTCATTACAGTATGTGTAGGTAGGGTATGAGGTAGTTGTCGTCATTACAGTATGTGTAGGTAGGGTACGAGGTAGTTGTCGTCATTACAGTATGTGTAGGTAGGGTACAAGGTAGCAGCCATCATATGGCTGATCTAGGATCATTTTACCCACTTCCTACACTAAGTAATTATTATGGAGAGAAACCCAAACCGTACATGACTCTTTATGGTGCACATCTGACCCACTATCCTCAAAGTGTCTTAAGGTGAGAGTGCTGGTCTAGGATCAGTTTAGCCTTTTAGATAATAATGACTGGGTAGTGACGAGACTGTGTAGTGGGTAGTGTGTAGTGAGGAGACTGGGTAGTGTGTAGTGAGGAGACTGGGTAGTGTGTAGTGAGGAGACTGGGTAGTGTATAGTAAGGAGACTGGGTAGTGTGTAGTGAGGAGACTGGGTAATGTATAGTAAGGAGACTGGGTAGTGTGTAGTGAGGAGACTGGGTAATGTATAGTAAGGAGACTGGGTAGTGTGTAGTGAGGAGACTGGGTAGTGTGTAGTGAGGAGACTGGGTAATGTGTAGTGAGGAGACTGGGTAGTGTGTAGTGTGTAGTGAGGAGACTGGGTAGTGTGTAGTGAGGAGACTGGGTAGTGTATAGTAAGGAGACTGGGTAGTGTGTAGTGAGGAGACTGGGTAGTGTGTAGTGAGGAGACTGGGTAGTGTATAGTAAGGAGACTGGGTAGTGTATAGTAAGGAGACTGGGTAGTGTGTAGTGAGGAGACTGGGTAGTGTGTCGTGAGGAGACTGGGTAGTGTATAGTAAGGAGACTGGGTAGTGTGTAGTGAGGAGACTGGGTAGTGTGTAGTGTGTAGTGAGGAGACTGGGTAGTGTGTAGTGAGGAGACTGGGTAGTGTGTGTGAGGGGACTATAGTGTGTAGTGAGGAGACTGGGTAGTGTGTAGTGAGGAGACTGGGTAGTGTATAGTAAGGAGACTGGGTAGTGTGTAGTGAGGAGACTGGGTAGTGTATAGTAAGGAGACTGGGTAGTGTGTGTGAGGGGACTTGGCTGGGCTGGATGTGATGAGGGGAGGCAGGAGATTTCCTGAGCTCTCACATCTTAACTGGGCTACCTGCTTTCCTGCCTTTCTACCTTCCTTCTCATTGGACTTCTGAGAGAGGCAAACAAATGGACTGTTCGATCCTGTAATGCTTTGCTGCTCATCCTGCTCATCCTGAGAGGTATCAGGGTGCCTTACAGTCTGTGGTGTATCCATCTAGGTCGGAGTTTCATGACTTGTCTCCAAACCTGCTACAACCCCTCAGTCTGCTCCCTAAGCCCTCAGATCTACACCTTTCCCTAGCTACAGTCCCTTGCCTTTGCCACTAGCTCCTACCGCAGTTCTTACCCCTCTTTCTTTCTCTTTCTCTAACCCAGTTCTTGTCCTAGCCCCATTTCCCAGCACTGGGCAAATACCCATGTCCCAGTCCCGTTCCCCAGCCAGGCCTTCACTCTACAGATTGTGCCGATAGACATGGCAGCTCAGTTTCTAGCTCCTAAGCAACTTAAAGCAACTAAGAACGGTTGGATATCAGAGTGGCGGAAACTCACCAGCATTTCGATTAGAAATAAGACATTGCTGAATTGGATCCTTTGTTCGTACCCCCCAAGGGGATTGAATTTATTCCAGAGGCTGCTCCAAGAGGCCATCGGCAGAGAAGAGGTATTCAGAGTGTACTCAGGAGTCAGACTAAAAGTCCACTCTGAATAACTCTTCTCCGCCATCCACCCCTAGTGTATTACTCACTAATGTTCAGTCCCTGGATGATAAAGTAGATGAGCTCAGGGCGAGGATCTCCTTCCAGAGAGACATCAGGGACTGTAACATACTCTGTTTCACGGAATCATGGTTCTCTCCGGATATACTGTCCCCGTCCATTCGGCCAGCTGGGTTCTCAGTACATTGTGCAGACAGGAATAAAGAACTCTCTGGGAAGGAGAAAGGCGGAGGTGTATATTTCATTATTAACTAATTATGGCGTACAGGAACTCAAGTCCTTTTGTTCAACTGACCTAGAATACCTCACAATCAAATGCTGACCACATTACCTCCCTAGAGAATTCGCTTTGGTTATTGTCACAGCCGTGCATATTCCCGTTCAAGGCGATACCACGATGTCTCTCAAGGAACTATACTGAACATTGTGCAAACTAGAAACCGCATACCCTGAGGCTGCATTTATTGTACCTGGAGACTTTAACAAAGTAAATCTGAGGAATACTCTACCAAAGTTCTATCAACACATTACCTGTAGTACTCGCGTTTCAAAACTCTCGACCATTGTTACCCGCCCTTCCGGGATGGTTACAAGGCCCTCCCCTGCGCCCCCTTCGGCAAACAGATCATGACTCCATCTGCTCCTCCCTTCCTATAGGCAGAAATTCAAAACAGGAAGTACCTGTGCTAAGGTCTAGTCAGCGCTGGTCTGACCAATCGGAATCAATGCCCACCACTGTTCCTGTACCCAAGAAAGCGACGGTAACTGAACTAAATGACCATCGCCCCGTAGGACTGACTTCTGTCATCATGAAGTGCTTTGAGAGGCTACTTAAGGATCATATAACATCCACCTTAGCCGACACCCTAGACCCACTTCAATTTGTATACCGCCACAATAGATCCACAGACGATGCAATCTCCATCGCACTAAACACTGCTCTCTCCCATCTGGACAAGAGGAATACCTATGTACTAATGCTGTTTGTATTTATTATGGATCATCCAGCAAACTTAAAGCAGTTGTACATTTTTTCAAACATTACAATATATTCATATACAGATTTCACAACATATTATGTGTGTGCTCTCAGGCCCCTACTCTACTACCGCATATCTACAACACAAAATTAATTTGTACGTTATTGTGTGTTTGTAGGCATGTGTCTGTGCCTATGTTGGTATTGCTTCACAGTTTTTTTATCCGTTTTTTTAAATCGAATTTTACTTCTTGCCTGAGTTACTTGATGTGGAATAGAGTTCAATGTAGTCAAGGCTCTACGTAGAACTGTGCGACTCCCATAGTCTGTTCTGGACTTGGGGATTGTGATGAGACCTCTGGTGGCATGTCTTGTGGGGTATGCATGGGTGTCCAAGCTGTGTGCCAGTAGTTCAGATAGCTCGGTGCATACAACATATCAATACCTCTCACAAATGAAGTCAATCTCTCCTCCACTTTGAGATTGACATGCATATTATTCATGTTAGCTCAGTGTCCATCCAAGGGCCAGCCGTGCTGCCCTGTTCTGAGCCAATTGTAATTTTCCTAAGTCCCTCTTCGTGGCATCTGACCACATGACTGGACAGTAGTCCAGGTGTGACAAAACTAGGGCCTGTAGGACTCAAAAAGCCAATGGCATGACATTAGTAAAGATTGAAAAACGTAAAGAGCCTCAGGAATTCCTGATTCTACCTGTATTTTTTGTATTTTTTGGGGAGAGGCTTCCATTAAAGAACACCCTCTGTGTTCTGTTAGACAGGTAACTCTTTATCCACATTATAACAGGGGGTGTAAAGCCATAACACATACGTTTTTCCAGCAGTAGACTATGATCGACAATGTCAAAAGCCGCACTGAAGTCTAACAAAACAGCCCCCACAATATTTTTTATCAACAATTTCTCTCAGCCAATCATCAGTCATTTTTGTAACTGCTGTGCTTGCTGAATGTCCTTATAAGTGTGCTGAAAGTCTGTTGTCAATTTATTCACTGTAAAATAGCATTTTATCTTGTCACGAACGTCGTCTTGAAACTGACCGGACCAAGGTGCAGCGTGGTAGACGTAAATGTTTCTTTATTATAAATGACGCCAACAAAACAAGAAACAACAAAAACGAACGTGAATCTTACTAGGGCTATACAGGCCACTAACAAAGACACCAACCCACAAATGAGAAAAGGAAAAAAGGCTGCCTAAATATGATTCCCAATCAGAGACAACGATAGACAGCTGTCCCTGATTGAGAACCATACCCGGCCAAAAACAAAGAACCAGAAAGCATAGACTTTCCCACCCGAGACACACCCTGACCAAACAAACATAGAGAATATAAGGATCTCTACGGTCAGGGCGTGACATATCTGGTCAAACACTATTTTTTCCAAAAGTTTACAAAGGGTTGGTAACAGGCTGATTGGTCAGCTATTTGAGCCAGTAAAGAAGGTTTTACTATCTTTAGGTAAGGGAATAACTTTTGCTTCCCTCCAAGCCTGAGAGCACTCACTTTCTAGCAGGCTTAGATTGAAGATATGGCAAATATGAGTGGCAATATCATCCGCTATTATGCTCAGTCATTTTCCATCCAAGTTGTCAGACCCCGGTGGCTTGTCATTGTTGATAGACAACAATCATCTTTTCACCTCTTCCACACTTACTTTACGGAATTCAAAATTACAATGCTTCTCTTTCATTATTTGGTCAGTTATACTTGTGATGTGTAGTATCAGCGTTTGTTGCTGGCATGTCATACCTAAGTTTGTTAATCTTGCCAATGAAAAAAGCATTAAAGTAGTTGACAATATCAGTGGGCTGTGTGATGAATGAGCCATCTGATTCAATGAATGATGGAGCGGAGTTTGCCTTTTTTGCCCAAAATTTCATTTAAGGTGCTCCAAAGCATTTTAGTTTAATTATTTATGTCATTTATCTTTGTTTCATAGTGTAGTTTGAATACAGCTTATTGACTACAGCTCAGCATTCAACACCATAGTACCATCCGAGCTCATCATTATGCTCACGCCCTGGGTCTGAGCTCCGCCCTGTGTAACTACATTTGTGGGTTTTCAAGCATGAACTTCTCGTTTCAAGTGCTGCCACAACATCTCAATTGGGATTAGTTCTGGACTTTGACTAGGCCATCCCAAAACTTCAGATGTGTTGCCTTTTAGCCATTTTTATGTAGAACTGATTTTCTGTTTTGGTGCATGACCCAGCTAAGCTTCAGCCTCAGCTCACAGACAGATGGAATGTGGAATGCCGTGTTTGGTTTTTGCCAGGAATACTGGGACCCATGTCATCCAAAAAGTTGGACTGAAGTTTGCCAAAAAAGCACATAGATGATCATCAAGTATCTATGAAGAATGTTTTATGGACAGATGAGTCAAAAGTTACAACTTTTTTGGACGACATGGGTTCCACTATGCCTGGCGAAAACCAAACACTATTGTGTTATTTGTAAACTCAGGTTCCCTTTATCTAATATTAGGATTTGGTTGAAGATCTGATAACATTCAGTCTCGGAAAATATGCAAAGAAAATCAGATAGAGGGCAAATACTTTTCACTGTAGATATTTATACTCCGGACTCCTACATTGCTTGTCCAAATATTTATTTTACTTTTAGGTTTGTGTATAGTGTTAGATATTACTGCACAGTTGGAGCTAGGAACACAAGCATTTCGCTTACACCCACAATAACATCTGCTAAACAACATTTGATTTGAGTATAGGCTCATACCCATCTCTGTAACCCAGAGAGCTCCGTGCTGTGTGAGCGGAAAGAATGCCAGCCCAGTGTGTATGGATGACTTGTTGCGATTGTGCTGAGGGCAACACATTTATTTGTCTCTGACAAACGGGGTCAGAGAGGGAGGGGGAGTTCACACACAAAGCACACTGGCATACTATCTCTCTCTCTCTCTCTCTCTCTCTCTCTCTCTCTCTCTCTCTCTCTCTCTCTCTCTCTCTCTCTCTCTCTCTCTCTCTCAATTAAATTAAATTCAATGGGCTTTATTGGCATGGGAAACGTGTTAACATTGCCAAAGCAAGTGAGGTAGATAATATACAAAAGTGAAATAAACAATACAAATTAACAGTAAACATTACACATACAGAAGTTTCAAAACAATAAAGACATTACAAATGTCATATTATATATATATATACAGTGTTGTAATGATGTACAAATGGTTAAAGTACAAAAGGGAAAATAAATGAGCATAAATATGGGTTGTATTTACAATGGTGTTTGTTCTTCACTGGTTGACCTTTTCTTGTGGCAACAGATCATAAATCTTGCTGCTGTGATGGCACACTGGTAATTACACTGGTAATTATCAAAAATTGGGTTTGTTTTCGAATTCTTTGTGGATCTGTGTAATCTGAGGGAAATATGTGTCTCTAATATGGTCATACATTTGGCAGGAGGTTAGGAAGTGCAGCTCAGTTTCCACCTCATTTTGTGGGCAGTGTGCACATAGCCTTTCTTCTCTTGATAGCCATGTCTGCATATGGCAGTCTTTCTCAATAGCAAGGCTATGCTCACTGAGTCTGTACATGGTCAAAGCTTTCCTTAAGTTTGTGTCAGTCACAGTGGTCAGGTATTCTGCCGCTGTGTACTCTCTGTTTAGGGCCAAATAGAATTCTAGTTTGCTCAGTTTTTTTGTTAATGCTTTCCAATGTGTCAAGTAATTATCCTTTGGTTATCTCATGATTTGGTTGGGTCTACTTGTGCTGCTGTCCTGGGGCTCTGTAGGATGTGTTTGTGTTTGTGAACAGAGCCCCAGGACCAGCTTGCTTAGGGGACTCTTCTCCAGGTTCATCTCTCTGTAGGTGATGGCTTTGTTGTGGAAGGTTTGGGAATCGCTTCCTTTTAGGTGGTTATAGATTTTAACGGCTCTTTTCTGGATTTTGATAATTAGAGGGTATCGGCCTAATTCTGCTCTGCATGCATTAGTTGGTGTTCTACGTTGTACACAGGGGATATTTTTTCAGAATTCTGCATGCAGTCTCAATTTGTTTAGTTTTTTGTCCCATTTTGTGAATTCTTGATTGGTCAGCGGACCTCACAACCATAAAGGGCAACGGGTTCTATAACTGAATCAAGTATTTTTAGCCATGTTGTCACGTTCGGCGTAAAGATCGAGGTGCAGCGTGGTTCTCTTATAATGAATGAAACACTTAACAAAACCAACAAATGAACCGTGAAGCTATACAGACAGGCAACTAAACATCGTCAAGATCCGACAAAACAAATGAGGAAAATGGCTACCTAAATATGATCCCCAATCAGAGACAACAATAAACAGCTGTCTCCGATTGGGAACCATATCAGGCCAACATAGACATACAAAAACCCTAGACATACAAAAACTAGAGTACCCACCCTAGTCACACCCTGACCTAACCAAAATATATAGAAAAACAGAGATATCTAAGGTCAGGGCGTGACACATATCCTAATTGGTATGTCAAATTTGATGTTCATTTTGATGGTATAGAATGCCCTTCTTGCTTTGTCTCTCAGATTATTCACAGCTTTGTGGAAGTTACCTGTGGCGCTGATGTTTAGGCCGAGTCTAGATGAAATTAGTATTTGTGGTCCTGGCAACTGGACCTTTTTTGGAACACCATTATTTTGGTCTTACTGAGATTTACTGACAGGGCCCAGATCTGACAGAATCTGTGCAGAAGATCTAGGTGCTGCTGTAGGCCCTCCTTAGTTGGGAACAGAATCTCCAGTTCATCAGCAAACAGTAGACATTTGACTTCCCATTCTAGTAGGGTGAGTCCGGGTGCTGCAGACTGTTCTGTTTCCCAATTAGTTTGTTTATACACTACATGACCAAAAGTATGTGAACACGTGCTCGTCAAACATCTACTTCCAAATCATGGGCATTCATATGGAGTTGGTCCCGCCTTTGTTGCTATAACAGCCTCCACTCTTCTGGGAAGGCATTCCACTAGATGCTGTAGGGATTTGCTTCCATTCAGCCACAAGAGCATTAGTGAAGTCGGGCACTGATGTTGGGCGATTAGGCCTGGCTCGCAGTCGGCATTCCAATTCCTCCCAAAGGTGTTCGATTGGGTTTAGGTGCACAGGGCTCTGTGCAGGACAGTCAAGTTCTTCCACATCAATCTCGACAAACCTTTGTGTATGGACCTCGCATTATGCACGGGGGCATTGTTATTCTGAAACAGGAAAGGACCTTCCCCAAATTGATGCCATAAAGTTGGAAGCACGTCATCGACTAGAATGTCATTGTATGCTGTAGTGTTAAGATTTCCCTTCACTAGAACTAAGGGGCCCGAACCATGAAAAACATTCCTCCTCCACCAAACTTGATAGTTGGCACTATGCATTGGGACAGGTAGAGTTCTCCTGGCATCCACCAAACCCAAATTAGTTTGTCGGATTTGCGTGATTCATAACTCGAGAGAATGCGTTTCCACTGCTCCAGAGTCCAATGGCGGCGAGCTTTACAGCACTCCAGGCGACGCTTGGCATTGCGTATGGTGATTTGGGGCTTGCTGCTCGGTCATGGAAACCCATTTCATGAAGCGGCAGTTTGGAACTCCGTAGTGAGTGTTGCAACCGATGACAGACGATTTTTGTGCGCTACGCGCTTCAGCACTCAGCGGTCCCGTTCTGTGAGCTTGTGTGGACTACCAATTCGCGGCCGAGCTGTTGTTGCTCATAGACATTTCCACTTCACAACAACAGCACTTACAGTTGACCATGGCAGCTCTAGCAAGGCAGATATTTGACAAACTGACTAGTTGTGAAGGTGACATCCTATGACGGTGCCACGTTGAAAGTCGCTGAGCTCTTCAGTAAGGCCATTCTAATGCCAATGTTTGTCGATGGAGATTGCCAGGCTGTGTGCCCGATGTTATACACCTGTCAGAAACTGGTGAGGTTTGTTAGTTTGTAGATTAGGGTGTGCAGGGTGAATACGTGGTTGGTCGTACGGACATTACAATTTGACATTTGCTCAGTACATTGTTTTCACTGAGGAAATGTACGAGTCTGCTGTTAATGATAATGCAGAGGATTTTCCTTAGGTTGCTGTTGACGCATATCCCACAGTAGTTATTGGGGTCAAATTTGTCTCCACTTTTGTGGATTGGGGTGATCAGTCCTTGGTTCCAAATATTGGGGAAGATGCCATAGATAACTCTTCGTGTTGTTGTTTGTTTAGTGTTTTCCAATTTTCCCAGAAGTGGTTAGATTCTATGGATTCTTCAATTACATTGTGTTGATTTCTGACCTGCTGTTCCTTCTTTTTCCATAGCGTATTTCTGTATTGTTTTAGTGATTCACTGTAGTGAAGCCTCTGGTTTTCTGTGTCTCTGTTTTTGGTTCAATATGTTTCTCAGTTCCTTTCTTAGGTTTATGCATTCTTCATAAATACCAAATCAAATCACATTTTATTGGTCACATATTCACATGTTATTGTGAGTGTAGTGAAATGCTTGTGCTTCTAGTTCCGACAGTGCAGCAATATTTAACAGTGAATATCTAACAATCACATCTGCTAACGATTTGTCATTGTTCTACTTTTCTTTGGTTGTCTGTTTAAAATGTTTATATTTGAAAGGAAAGCTACAAGGTCAAATATACTGTTTATGCCAAGTTTACACCTTCAACATTACAGTGGTGCGTTCTTAGTCCACTCCTGTACTCCCTGTTCACCCACGACTGCGTGGTCGAACTCCAACACCATCATTACATTTGCTGATGACCCAACAGTGGTAGGCCTGACAACGATGAGACAGCCTACAGGGAGGAGGTCAGAGACCTGGCCGTGTGGTGCCAGGACAACAACCTCTCCTTCAACATGATCAAGACAAAGGAGCTGATCGTGGACTACAGAAAAAGGAGGGCCGAAAAGGCCCCCCATTAACATCAACAGGGCTGCAGTGGAGCACCGAGCACGTCCCCATTCACATCAACAGGACTGCAGTGGAGCCGGTCGAGAGTTTCAACTTCCTTGGTGTCCACATCACCAACGATCTATCATGGTCCAAACACACCAAGACAGTTGTGAAGAGGAGCACGACAACACCTTTCCCCCCTCAGGTGACTGAAAAGATTTGGCATGGGTCCCCAGATCCTCAAAAACTTCTACAGCTGCACCATCGAGAGCATCCTGACCGGTTGCATCATCGCCTGGTATGGCAACAGCTCGGCATCCGGCCATAAGGCGCTACAGAGGGTAATGCCCAGTACATCATTGGGGCCAAGCTTCCTGACATCCAGGACCTATATAATAGGCAGTGGCAGAGGAAGGCCCAAAAAATTGTCAAAGACTTCAGTCACCCAAGACTCAGACTGTTCTCTCTGCTACCGCATGGCAAGCGGTACCGGAGCGCCAAGTCTAGGTCCAAAAGTCTCCTTAACAGCTTCTACCCCCAAGCAGCTTCTACCCCCAAGCAGCTTCTACCCCCAAGCCGTAAGACTGCTGAACAAAGAATTACATTGACCCCCACATTGTTTTGTACACTGCTGCTACTCTCTGTTTATTATCTATACATAGCCACTTCACCCCTACCTACATGTACACTGCTGCTACTCTCTGTTTATTATCTATACATAGTCACTTCACCCCCACCTACATGTACACTGCTGCTACTCTCTGTTTATTATCTATACATAGTCACTTCACCCCTACCTACATGTACACTGCTGCTACTCTCTGTTTATTATCTATACATAGTCACTTCATCCTACCTACATGTACACTGCTGCTACTCTCTGTTTATTATCTATACATAGTCACTTCACCCCTACCTACATGTACACTGCTGCTACTCTCTGTTTATTATCTATACATAGTCACTTCACCCCCACCTACATGTACACTGCTGCTACTCTCTGTTTATTATCTATACATAGTCACTTCACCCTACCTACATGTACACTGCTGCTACTCTCTGTTTATTATCTATACATAGCCACTTCACCCCCACCTACATGTACACTGCTGCTACTCTCTGTTTATTATCTCTGTTTATTATCTATACATAGTCACTTCACCCTACCTACATATTACCTCGACTACCCTGTTTATTATCTATACATAGTCACTTCACCCTACCTACATATTACCATGACTACCCTGTTTATTATCTATACGTAGTCACTTCACCCTACCTACATGTTACCTCGACTACCCTGCACACTGACTCGGTATATAGCCACTTCACCCCACCTACATATTACCTCGACTACCCTGCACACTGACTCGGTATATAGTCACTTCACCCCCACCTACATATTACCTCGACTACACTGCACACTGACTCGGTATAGAGCCACTTCACCCCACCTACATATTACCTCGACTACCCTGCACACTGACTCGGTATATAGCCACTTCACCCCACCTACATATTACCTCGACTACCCTGCACACTGACTCGGTATATAGCCACTTCACCCCCACCTACATATTACCTCGACTACCCTGCACACTGACTCGGTATATAGTCACTTCACCCCTACCTACATATTACCTCGACTACCCTGCACACTGACTCGGTATATAGCCACTTCACCCCACCTACATATTACCTCGACTACCCTGCACACTGACTCTGTATATAGCCACTTCACCCCTACCTACATATTACCTCGACTACCCTGTTTATTATCTATACATAGTCACTTCACCCCTACCTACATATTACCTCGACTACCCTGTTTATTATCTATACATAGTCACTTCACCCCCACCTACATATTACCTCGACCACCCTGCACACTGACTCGGTATATAGCCACTTCACCCCCACCTACATATTACCTCGACTACCCTGTTTATTATCTATACATAGCCACTTCACCCCCACCTACATATTACCTCGAATACCCTGTTTATTATCTATACATAGTCACTTCACCCCTACCTACATATTACCTCGACTACCCTGCACACTGACTCGGTATATAGCCACTTCACCCCACATACATATTACCTCGACTACCCTGCACACTGACTCGGTATATAGCCACTTCACCCCCACCTACATGTTACCATGACTACCCTGCACACTGACTCGGTATATAGCCACTTCACCCCACCTACATATTACCTCGACTACCCTGCACACTGACTCGGTTTATAGCCACTTCACCCCCACCTACATATTACCTCGACTACCCTGCACACTGACTCGGTATATAGCCACTTCACCCCCACCTACATATTACCTCGACTACCCTGCACACTGACTCGGTATATAGTCACTTCACCCCTACCTACATATTACCTCGACTACCCTGCACACTGACTCGGTATATAGCCACTTCACCCCACCTACATATTACCTCGACTACCCTGCACACTGACTCGGTATATAGCCACTTCACCCCTACCTACATATTACCTTGACTACCCTGTTTATCATCTATACATGTCTACCCTGTACACTGACTCGGTATATAGTCACTTCACCCCCACCTACATATTACCTCGACTACCCTGTGTATTATCTATACATAGTCACTTCACCCCTACCTACATATTACCTCGACTACCCTGTTTATTATCTATACATAGTCACTTCACCCCTACCTACATATTACCTCGACCACCCTGCACACTGACTCGGTATATAGCCACTTCACCCCCACCTACATATTACCTCGACTACCCTGTTTATTATCTATACATAGTCACTTCACCCCCACCTACATATTACCTCGACTACCCTGTTTATTATCTATACATAGCCACTTCACCCCCACCTACATATTACCTCGAATACCCTGTTTATTATCTATACATAGTCACTTCACCCCTACCTACATATTACCTTGACTACCCTGTTTATTATCTATACATAGTCATTTCACCCCTACCTACATATTACCTCGACTACCCTGCACACTGACTCGGTATATAGCCACTTCACCCCACCTACATATTACCTCGACTACCCTGCACACTGACTCGGTATATAGCCACTTCACCCCCACCTACATGTTACCATGACTACCCTGCACACTGACTCGGTATATAGCCACTTCACCCCACCTACATATTACCTCGACTACCCTGCACACTGACTCGGTATATAGCCACTTCACCCCACCTACATATTACCTCGACTACCCTGCACACTGACTCAGTATATAGTCACTTCACCCTACCTACATATTACCTCGACCACCCTGCACACTGACTCGGTATATAGCCACTTCACCCCACCTACATGTTACCTCGACTACCCTGCACACTGACTCGGTATATAGTCACTTCACCCTACCTACATGTTACCTCGACTACCCTGCACACTGACTCGGTATATAGTCACTTCACCCTACCTACATATTACCTCGACTACCCTGCACACTGACTCGGTATATAGCCACTTCACCCCACCTACATATTACCTCGACTACCCTGCACACTGACTCGGTATATAGCCACTTCACCCCACCTACATATTACCTCGACTACCCTGCACACTGACTCGGTATATAGCCACTTCACCCCACCTACATATTACCTCGACTACCCTGCACACTGACTCGGTATATAGTCACTTCACCCTACCTACATATTACCTCGACCACCCTGCACACTGACTCGGTATATAGCCACTTCACCCCACCTACATGTTACCTCGACTACCCTGCACACTGACTCGGTATATAGTCACTTCACCCTACCTACATGTTACCTCGACTACCCTGCACACTGACTCGGTATATAGTCACTTCACCCTACCTACATATTACCTCGACTACCCTGCACACTGACTCGGTATATAGCCACTTCACCCCCACCTACATGTTACCATTACTACCCTGCACACTGACTCGGTATATAGCCACTTCACCCCACCTACATATTACCTCGACTACCCTGCACACTGACTCGGTATATAGCCACTTCACCCCACCTACATATTACCTTGACTACCCTGCACACTGCCTCGGTATATAGTCACTACACCCCACCTACATCTTACCTTGACTACCCTGCACACTGCCTCGGTATATATAGTCACTTCACCCCACCTACATGTTACCATGACTACCCTGCACACTGACTCGGTATATATAGTCACTTCACCCCTACCTACATGTTACCATGACTACCCTGCACACTGACTCGGTATATAGCCACTTCACCCTACCTACATGTTACCATGACTACCCTGCACACTGACTCGGTATTTAGTCACTTCACCCTACCTACATATTACCTTGACTACCCTGTTTATTATCTATACATAGTCACTTCACCCTACCTACATATTACCTCGACTACCCTGTTTATTATCTATACGTAGCCACTTCACCCCACCTACATATTACCTCGACTACCCTGCACACTGACTCGGTTTATAGCCACTTCACCCCCACCTACATATTACCTCGACTACCCTGCACACTGACTCGGTATATAGCCACTTCACCCCCACCTACATATTACCTCGACTACCCTGCACACTGACTCGGTATATAGTCACTTCACCCCTACCTACATATTACCTCGACTACCCTGCACACTGACTCGGTATATAGCCACTTCACCCCACCTACATATTACCTCGACTACCCTGTGTATTATCTATACATAGTCACTTCACCCCTACCTACATATTACCTCGACTACCCTGTTTATTATCTATACATAGTCACTTCACCCCTACCTACATATTACCTCGACCACCCTGCACACTGACTCGGTATATAGCCACTTCACCCCCACCTACATATTACCTCGACTACCCTGTTTATTATCTATACATAGTCACTTCACCCCCACCTACATATTACCTCGACTACCCTGTTTATTATCTATACATAGCCACTTCACCCCCACCTACATATTACCTCGAATACCCTGTTTATTATCTATACATAGTCACTTCACCCCTACCTACATATTACCTTGACTACCCTGTTTATTATCTATACATAGTCATTTCACCCCTACCTACATATTACCTCGACTACCCTGCACACTGACTCGGTATATAGCCACTTCACCCCACCTACATATTACCTCGACTACCCTGCACACTGACTCGGTATATAGCCACTTCACCCCCACCTACATGTTACCATGACTACCCTGCACACTGACTCGGTATATAGCCACTTCACCCCACCTACATATTACCTCGACTACCCTGCACACTGACTCGGTATATAGCCACTTCACCCCACCTACATATTACCTCGACTACCCTGCACACTGACTCAGTATATAGTCACTTCACCCTACCTACATATTACCTCGACCACCCTGCACACTGACTCGGTATATAGCCACTTCACCCCACCTACATGTTACCTCGACTACCCTGCACACTGACTCGGTATATAGTCACTTCACCCTACCTACATGTTACCTCGACTACCCTGCACACTGACTCGGTATATAGTCACTTCACCCTACCTACATATTACCTCGACTACCCTGCACACTGACTCGGTATATAGCCACTTCACCCCACCTACATATTACCTCGACTACCCTGCACACTGACTCGGTATATAGCCACTTCACCCCACCTACATATTACCTCGACTACCCTGCACACTGACTCGGTATATAGCCACTTCACCCCACCTACATATTACCTCGACTACCCTGCACACTGACTCGGTATATAGTCACTTCACCCTACCTACATATTACCTCGACCACCCTGCACACTGACTCGGTATATAGCCACTTCACCCCACCTACATGTTACCTCGACTACCCTGCACACTGACTCGGTATATAGTCACTTCACCCTACCTACATGTTACCTCGACTACCCTGCACACTGACTCGGTATATAGTCACTTCACCCTACCTACATATTACCTCGACTACCCTGCACACTGACTCGGTATATAGCCACTTCACCCCCACCTACATGTTACCATTACTACCCTGCACACTGACTCGGTATATAGCCACTTCACCCCACCTACATATTACCTCGACTACCCTGCACACTGACTCGGTATATAGCCACTTCACCCCACCTACATATTACCTTGACTACCCTGCACACTGCCTCGGTATATAGTCACTACACCCCACCTACATCTTACCTTGACTACCCTGCACACTGCCTCGGTATATATAGTCACTTCACCCCACCTACATGTTACCATGACTACCCTGCACACTGACTCGGTATATATAGTCACTTCACCCCTACCTACATGTTACCATGACTACCCTGCACACTGACTCGGTATATAGCCACTTCACCCTACCTACATGTTACCATGACTACCCTGCACACTGACTCGGTATTTAGTCACTTCACCCTACCTACATATTACCTTGACTACCCTGTTTATTATCTATACATAGTCACTTCACCCTACCTACATATTACCTCGACTACCCTGTTTATTATCTATACGTAGCCACTTCACCCCACCTACATATTACCTCGACTACCCTGCACACTGACTCGGTTTATAGCCACTTCACCCCCACCTACATATTACCTCGACTACCCTGCACACTGACTCGGTATATAGCCACTTCACCCCCACCTACATATTACCTCGACTACCCTGCACACTGACTCGGTATATAGTCACTTCACCCCTACCTACATATTACCTCGACTACCCTGCACACTGACTCGGTATATAGCCACTTCACCCCACCTACATATTACCTCGACTACCCTGCACACTGACTCGGTATATAGCCACTTCACCCCTACCTACATATTACCTTGACTACCCTGTTTATCATCTATACATGTCTACCCTGTACACTGACTCGGTATATAGTCACTTCACCCCCACCTACATATTACCTCGACTACCCTGTGTATTATCTATACATAGTCACTTCACCCCTACCTACATATTACCTCGACTACCCTGTTTATTATCTATACATAGTCACTTCACCCCTACCTACATATTACCTCGACCACCCTGCACACTGACTCGGTATATAGCCACTTCACCCCCACCTACATATTACCTCGACTACCCTGTTTATTATCTATACATAGTCACTTCACCCCCACCTACATATTACCTCGACTACCCTGTTTATTATCTATACATAGCCACTTCACCCCCACCTACATATTACCTCGAATACCCTGTTTATTATCTATACATAGTCACTTCACCCCTACCTACATATTACCTTGACTACCCTGTTTATTATCTATACATAGTCATTTCACCCCTACCTACATATTACCTCGACTACCCTGCACACTGACTCGGTATATAGCCACTTCACCCCACCTACATATTACCTCGACTACCCTGCACACTGACTCGGTATATAGCCACTTCACCCCCACCTACATGTTACCATGACTACCCTGCACACTGACTCGGTATATAGCCACTTCACCCCACCTACATATTACCTCGACTACCCTGCACACTGACTCGGTATATAGCCACTTCACCCCACCTACATATTACCTCGACTACCCTGCACACTGACTCAGTATATAGTCACTTCACCCTACCTACATATTACCTCGACCACCCTGCACACTGACTCGGTATATAGCCACTTCACCCCACCTACATGTTACCTCGACTACCCTGCACACTGACTCGGTATATAGTCACTTCACCCTACCTACATGTTACCTCGACTACCCTGCACACTGACTCGGTATATAGTCACTTCACCCTACCTACATATTACCTCGACTACCCTGCACACTGACTCGGTATATAGCCACTTCACCCCACCTACATATTACCTCGACTACCCTGCACACTGACTCGGTATATAGCCACTTCACCCCACCTACATATTACCTCGACTACCCTGCACACTGACTCGGTATATAGCCACTTCACCCCACCTACATATTACCTCGACTACCCTGCACACTGACTCGGTATATAGTCACTTCACCCTACCTACATATTACCTCGACCACCCTGCACACTGACTCGGTATATAGCCACTTCACCCCACCTACATGTTACCTCGACTACCCTGCACACTGACTCGGTATATAGTCACTTCACCCTACCTACATGTTACCTCGACTACCCTGCACACTGACTCGGTATATAGTCACTTCACCCTACCTACATATTACCTCGACTACCCTGCACACTGACTCGGTATATAGCCACTTCACCCCCACCTACATGTTACCATTACTACCCTGCACACTGACTCGGTATATAGCCACTTCACCCCACCTACATATTACCTCGACTACCCTGCACACTGACTCGGTATATAGCCACTTCACCCCACCTACATATTACCTTGACTACCCTGCACACTGCCTCGGTATATAGTCACTACACCCCACCTACATCTTACCTTGACTACCCTGCACACTGCCTCGGTATATATAGTCACTTCACCCCACCTACATGTTACCATGACTACCCTGCACACTGACTCGGTATATATAGTCACTTCACCCCTACCTACATGTTACCATGACTACCCTGCACACTGACTCGGTATATAGCCACTTCACCCTACCTACATGTTACCATGACTACCCTGCACACTGACTCGGTATTTAGTCACTTCACCCTACCTACATATTACCTTGACTACCCTGTTTATTATCTATACATAGTCACTTCACCCTACCTACATATTACCTCGACTACCCTGTTTATTATCTATACATAGTCACTTCACCCCTACCTACATATTACCTTGACTACCCTGTTTATTATCTATACGTAGTCACTTCACCCTACCTACATATTACCTCGACTACCCTGCACACTGACTCGGTATATAGCCACTTCACCCCACCTACATGTTACCTCGACTACCCTGCACACTGACTCGGTATATAGCCACTTCACCCCACCTACATGTTACCTCGACTACCCTGCACACTGACTCGGTATATAGCCACTTCACCCCACCTACATGTTACCTCGACTACCCTGCACACTGACTCGGTATATAGTCACTTCATCCTACCTACATGTTACCATGACTACCCTGCACACTGACTCGGTATATAGCCACTTCACCCCTACTTACATGTTACCATGACTACCCTGCACACTGACTCGGTATATAGTCACTTCACCCTACCTACATGTTACCATGACTACCCTGCACACTGACTCTGTATATAGTCACTTCACCCTACCTACATGTTACCATGACTACCCTGCACACTGACTCTGTATATAGCCACTTCACCCCTACCTACATGTTACCATGACTACCCTGCACACTGACTCGGTATTTAGTCACTTCACCCTACCTACATGTTACCATGACTACCCTGCACACTGACTCGGTATTTAGTCACTTCACCCTACCTACATGTTACCATGACTACCCTGCACACTGACTCGGTATTTAGTCACTTCACCCCTACCTACATGTTACCATGACTACCCTGCACACTGACTCGGTATTTAGTCACTTCACCCCTACCTACATGTTACCATGACTACCCTGCACACTGACTCGGTATTTAGTCACTTCACCCTACCTACATGTTACCATGACTACCCTGCACACTGACTCGGTATTTAGTCTCGCTAATGTTATTTTGTTGTTTTTATTTTACTTTAGTTTATTTAGTCAGTATTTTATTTCTTGAGCTGCATTGTTGGTTAAGGGCTTTGTAAGTAAGTGTTTCACTGTAAGGTCTATATCTGTTGTATATACATTTTGATTTGATTTGATTATGTCGGTGCATGTCCTTCGGGAAGGGGTCTCGCAGGTCTGGGCTGGGTGTCCGTTGCTCTGTTGCTCCTGTGTGAGGTGCTGGGGCTGCAGTTGAGGGTGACGTCCTTCAGGGTCCAGGCAAGAGTTGGGATTGCTGCCTTGTAGAGATGGACCTGGTCGTAAAAGGCTGTTCAAGTCCAGGGTGGAGTGGTGGGCCAGGTAGACATTAGGTTTTGAGGCACAGTCCTGGAAAATGTGTTCATTCTGCTGTGTGGTGGCAGGGTGAAAGTTTTTTCCTGGTACCAGGGTGGAGATAACCACTTGTGCGTTGGGGAAAGAGGAAGAAGCTTTTTCAAACACTCCCTTCAGTACTGTGGCCACCCTTTCCTGCTGTGCTCTCAGGTCGTTTGTGCCAGTGTGAATTATGATGTGGATGGGGGACCCTAGTCTGTCCTCTGACAACAGCTCCAGGGCATGCCTAGTGTTTGGGCACCAGAGTTTGGCCACTTTGTGTTTGGGAAAATGTTTATTCTCTTGAATGTATTTCCCATTTGAGTCATTGAAGAGCACAATCTCTGGCTTTTGTGTGTCCTCAGTGGAAGTGGGGTGGTTGTCAGGAGGGCTGTTAGGAGGGGGTGGGGTCTGTTGGGAAGGGGTGGGGTCTGTTGGGAAGGGGTGGGGTCTGTTGGGAAGGGCTGGGGTCTGTTGGGAAGGGGTGGTGTCTGTTAGGAGGGGGTGGGGTCTGTTTGGCGGGGGTGGGGTCTGTTAGGAGGGGGTGGGGTCTGTTGAGTTCGTGGGTCCTGTGTTGTCTGTCCCATTGTGGTGTTGAGGTTGTCGTCCGGGTCTGAGGTGGGCTGTTCTGCTGGCTTCTCTGGGGGAGTGTCCTGCTCTCTGTCACACCTCAGCTTTCTCACCTCCTCCTCCACTGCTGTTAGCTGTTCCATGTGTTCCTCTCCCTCCTCCACTGCTGTTAGCTGTTCCATGTGTTCCTCTCCCTCCTCCTCCAGTGCTGTTAGCTGTTCCATGTGTTCCTCTCCCTCCTCCTTCACTGCTGTTAGCTGTTCCATGTGTCCCTCTCCCTCCTCCACTGCTGTTAGCTGTTCCATGTGTCCCCTCCCTCCTCCTTCACTGCTGTTAGCTGTTCCATGTGTTCCCCTCCCTCCTCCTTCACTGCTGTTAGCTGTTCCATGTGTTCCCCTCCCTCCTCCTTCACTGCTGTTAGCTGTTCCATGTGTTCCCCTCCCTCCTCCTTCACTGCTGTTAGCTGTTCCATGTGTCCCCTCCCTCCTCCTTCACTGCTGTTAGCTGTTCCATGTGTTCCCCTCCCTCCTCCTTCACTGCTGTTAGCTGTTCCATGTGTTCCCCTCCCTCCTCCTTCACTGCTGTTAGCTGTTCCATGTGTTCCCCTCCCTCCTCCTTCACTGCTGTTAGCTGTTCCATGTGTTCCTCTCCCTCCTCCTTCACTGCTGTTAGCTGTTCCATGTGTCCCCTCCCTCCTCCTCCAGTGTTGTTAGCTGTGCTGTGTTTTTCTCTCTCCTTAAGTTGTCTCATCTCAGTCCGGTGTGTAACCAGCTCTCTCAGAAAGCTGTCTATCTCCACCTTCAGCCATCTGGGTCTTGTTGGAGGGGTGTTATTGTGCCGGTCTATTTTGTGGGTGTGTGCTGAGTGGAGTGTATGGACTAGCTGTCTGAGCTCCACCATGTCTCTCTCCAGCTCTGTGAATGTGTCTCTCTCAACAATGGAGGAGCAGTGCAGTTGTGTGACCTGGGTCTGTTTAGTGCTGGGGGGCTGACTCTCCTCTCTGGGCTGCTGGTCTGCCGGACAGTTTGTAGAGGTGTGATCAGACTCACTCAGGATGGGGGAGTCGTCACAGAGAGAGAGAGCTTTTCCTGCAGGAACTGTACGAGGAGGCCCTGCACCATTACTGTCCCAGACTTGTACGTGTTGACAGAGGTTGTTTCAATTTCCTCAATGTCTAGTTTCCACCCTGGGCCAATACCCTCTCTCTTGCCAGTAGTGTGCTCTTATAGCACTGTGCCATGCCAGAGGGCGGTCTGTCATTGGTTCATTCGTTCATTCGTTTTGTCATACTGGATGTCACTCATTCTCTCTTTTCCATCCTCTCTGCTGACCCTCTCTGCTGACCCTCTCTGCTGACCCTCTCTGCTGACCCTCTCTTTTCCACCCTCTCTGCTGACCCTCTCTGCTGCCCCTCTCTTTTCCACCCTCTCTGCTGACCCTCTCTGCTGACCCTCTTTGCTGCCCCTCTCTTTTCCACCCTCTCTGCTGACCCTCTCTGCTGCCCCTCTCTTTTCCACCCTCTCTGCTGCCCTTCTCTGCTGCCCCTCTCTTTTCCACCCTCTCTGCTGACCCTCTCTGCTGCCCCTCTCTGCTGCCCCTCTTTGCTGCCCCTCTCTTTTCCACCCTCTCTGCTGCCCCTCTCTTTTCCACCCTCTCTGCTGACCCTCTCTGCTGCCCCTCTCTTTTCCACCCTCTCTGCTGCCCCTCTCTTTTCCACCCTCTCTGCTGACCCTCTCTGCTGCCCCTCTCTGCTGCCCCTCTTTGCTGCCCCTCTCTTTTCCACCCTCTCTGCTGCCCCTCTCTTTCCACCCTCTCTGCTGACCCTCTCTGCTGCCCCTCTCTTTTCCACCCTCTCTGCTGCCCCTCTCTTTTCCACCCTCTCTGCTGACCCTCTCTGCTGCCCCTCTCTTTTCCACCCTCTCGGCTGCCCCTCTCTTTTCCACCCTCTCTGCTGACCCTCTCTGCTGACCCTCTCTGCTGACCGTCTCTGCTGACCCTCTCTTTTCCACCCCTCTCTGCTGCCCCTCTCTTTTCCACCCTCTCTCCATTTCTGTCCCTTTCTGCTGCCCCTCTCTTTTCCACCCTCTCTCCATTTCTGTCCCTCTCTGCTGCCCCTCTCTTTTCCACCCTCTCTCCATTTCTGTCCCTCTCTGCTGCCCCTCTCTTTTCCACCCTCTCTCCATTTCTGTCCCTCTCTGCTGCCCCTCTCTTTTCTACCCTCTCTCCATTTCTGTCCCTCTCTGCTGCCCCTCTCTTTTCCACCCTCTCTCCATTTCTGTCCCTCTCTGCTGCCCCTCTCTTTTCCCCTCTCATATCAAGACAAATTTGGAAGATTTCAAAGGAAACCATGGCAACGTCTCCCCGAAAAACATTAAGGGGTGGGGGTGGGGGAAATGACAGTTGCTTTGCTTTCCCTGCCATTCCCTTCAGTCAGGGTAGTATTTTGCATAATTTGGGTTTAGGATTAGCGGTTTGAAGTGCAGTCGTAATTCCATGTCTGTGTAATTACTCCTACAATGGAACTCTTCCCCAGAGCATCAACAAACACACATCAAAGAGTTGGGAGGGGGGGGTCTACTCATAACTGTGGAATCAGGGCACTTAAAATTCAAATGTAACTGTCTGCCTGTAGTCTACTTCTCGGTTCTCTGTCTCGTTTGTATTTTGGCAAAATATTGTCGAAAATATGGACTAAATCACGTGATTTATTTCATTCCTTTTAACCCTGCCAATTCAGACGAGTCAGATCTATTTATATATTCTGGCTAATCAACCCGTGTGTTAGACTAGTTGGGGCTAGACGCAGGCTGTTTGACCATGTATAGCTAGCAGACACATGCCCTGTCTCTCTCTGTAATAGCAACTATCTGTATTCAGAGGCTAGTCAGCTAATAAGCTTGTGATTAAACTAATGTTAGACTAGCGACCTCCAGACTGTGTAGCAGACTGCTCCACCACGTCTCTCACAGTAGGAGGTTAGGGTAAACTCATGCCCTGTCTCTCTCTGCATGTATCCATGTGACCTAGCTGCATTCATTCATTTCTGTTCATTCAGAGGCTAACTAGCTAATTAGCCTAAGCGTTACCTTAGCGACCTCTAGACTGTGTAGCAGACTGGTGTCACAGTAGGTGGGTGGAGCGATGATGATGTTTATAACGTTAGCTCTGGGACTTCAACATACATTCCTACAGGGAGGGAGGGAGGGAGGGAGGGAGGGTGAGAGAGAGAGGGTGAGAGAGAGAGCGAGAGAGAGAGAGAGAGAGAGAGAGAGAGAGAGAGAGGGAGGGAGGGAGAGAGAGAAGGAGCGAGAGAGAGGGAAGGAGAGAGAGAGAGAGAGGGAAGGAGGGAGGGTGGGAAGGAGATAGAGAGAGAGAGAGAGAGAGAGAGAGAGAGAGAGAGAGAGAGAGAGAGAGAGAAAGGAGGGAGACACCAGAGCTCAATGATACCTCTTAGTCAGCCTTCTGTTTATCCCTACCTTCATCCTTCCCCTTCTTCTCTCACTCGCTGCATTTCCTCACCCCTTCTTCCTCCTGATTCTCACCCCATAACCTGCTCTTCCTTATGGCCGTGGCCTTCTTTCTTCCTCTCCTCATCCCACCCTGTCCCTGTTGAACCTGCTCTTGTCTCAGCCTCCTCCCCCCTCCCCTTCCCCACCCCTCCTGCTGGAGAGTAAGGTTGTCTGTAGGTCAAGTGAGACCTCCCTCCCGCATTTAGTTAAGGAAAGCCACCCAGGGCATTTAGTTAAGGAAAGCCACCCAGGGCATTTAGTTAAGAAAAGCCATCCAGGGCATTTAGTGAAGGAAAGCCATCCAGGGCATTTAGTGAAGGAAAGCCATCCAGGGCATTTAGTTAAGGAAAGCCACCCAGGGCATTTAGTTAAGGAAAGCCACCCAGGGCATTTAGTTAAGGAAAGCCACCCAGGGCATTTAGTTAAGGAAAGCCACCCAGGGCATTTAGTTAAGGAAAGCCACCCAGGGCATTTAGTTAAGGAAAGCCACCCAGGGCATTTAGTTAAGGAAAGCCACCCAGGTCCATCAGAAATAATCCACTGTATTAGGACCAGGTGACAGTCACACTCACCTGTCTGGACGTAATCCAGGTTAGAATCATCACACCATGAAAGCAGCAGCTAGGACACAGTTCACCCTTTATTCCATTAAACCTAGGTTTTGAATCCAATCAATAGCCAACCCTGTTGTAGGTATTACTGTCCGTTCAGAAAGTACTCAGACCCCTTCACCTTTTCCACATTTTGTTACGTTACAGACTTATTCTGAAATTGATCAAATAGATTTTTTGCCTTGACCAATCTACACACAATACCAGATTATGACAAAGTAAAAACAGGTTTTTAGAAATGTTTGCAAATGTATAATTAAATTAAATAATGAAATATCACATTTACATAAGTATTCAGACCCTTTACTCAGCACTTTGTTGAAGCACCTGGCAGTGATTACAGCCTTGAGTCTTCTTGGGTATGATGCTACAAGCTTGGCACACCTGTATTCACCTGAGATTCTCCCATTCTTCTCTTCAGATCCTCTCAAACTCTGCCAGGTTGGATTGGGAGCGTCGCTGCACAGCTATTTTCAGGTCTCTCCAGAGATGTTCGATCAGGTTCAAGTCCAGCTTCTGGCTGGGCATTTAAGAGACTTGTCCAGAAGCCATTCTTGCATTGTGTTGGCTGTGTGCTGAGGGTTGCTGTCCTGTTGGAAAGTAAACCTTCACCCCAGTCTGAGGTCCTGAGCGCTCTGGAGCAGGTTTTCATCAAGGATCTCTCTGTACTTTGCTCCGTTCATCTTTCCCTCGATCCTGACTAATCTCCAAGTCGCTGCCAATGACAAACACCCCCACAGCGTGATGCTGCCACCACCATGCTTCACCATAGGGATGGTGCCAAGTGTCCTCCAGACGTGATGCTTGGCATTCAGGCCAAAGAATCTTGGTTTCATAAGACGGTCTGAGTGCCTTTTGGCAAACTCCAAGTGGGCTTTTACTGAGGAGTGGCTTCCGTCTGGACACTATACCATAAAGGCCTGTTAGGTGAACCAGAGATGGTTGTGCGTCTGGAAATGTCTCCCATCTCCACAGAGGAATTCTGAAGCTCTGCCAGAGTGACCAATTGGGTTCTTGGTCACCTCCTGACCAAGGACCTTCTCCCCCGATTGCTCCGTTTGGCCGGGCGGCCAGCTCTAGGAAGAGTCTTGGCGATTTCAGACGTATTCCATTTAAGAATGATGGAGGCCACTGTGATCTTGGGGACCTTCAATGCTGCAGAAAGTTCCTTCAGACAATTCCTTCAACCTCATGGCTTGGTTTTTGCTCTGACATGCGCTGTCAACTGTGGGACCTTATATAGACAGCTGTGTGCCTTTCCAAATCACGTCCAATCAATTAAATTTACCACAGGTGGACTCCAATCAAGTTGTAGAAACATCTCAAGAATGATCGATGGAAACAGGATGCATCTGAGCTCAATTTCGAGTCTCATAGTAAAGGATCTGAATACTGATGTAAATAAGGTATTTCTGTTGTATTTAAAAATATATATACCTGTTTTTGATCTGTCATTGCCGGGTATTGTGTGTAGTTTGGTGAGGAAAAAATGTATTA
>NC_034189.2:10766516-10871252 GCF_002021735.2 Oncorhynchus kisutch | reverse complement strand
CCCTAACCCTACCACCCCTCCCCTAACCCTACCACCCCACCCCTAACCCTACCACCCTCCCCTAACCCTGCCAACCCTACACCCTCCCCTAACCCTACCACCCCTCCCCTAACCCTGCCACCCCTCCCCTAAACCTACCACCCCTCCCCTAACCCTACCACCCCTCCCCAACCCTACCACCCTCCCCTAACCCTACCACCCCTCCCCTACCCTGCCACCCCTCCCCTAACCCTACCACCCCTCCCCTAACCCTGCCACCCCTCCCCTAAACCCTGCCACCCCTCCCCTAACCCTGCCACCCTCCCCTAACCCTACCACCCCTCCCTAACCCTACCACCCCTCCCCTAACCCTACCACCCCACCCCTAACCCTACCACCCCTCCCCTAACCCTGCCACCCTACCACCCCTCCCTAACCCTACCACCCCTCCCCTAACCCTGCCACCCCTCCCTAACCCTGCCACCCCTCCCCTAACCCTACCACCCCCCCCTAACCCTACCACCCCTCCCCTAACCCTACCACCCCCTCCCCTAACCCTACCCCCCTCCCTAACCCTGCCACCCCCCCCCTAACCCTACCCCCCTCCCCTAACCCTGCCACCCCTCCCCTAACCCTGCCACCCCTCCCCTAACCCTGCCACCCCTCCCCTAACCTACCACCCCTCCCCTAACCCTACCACCCCTCCCCTAACCCTACCACCCCACCCCTAACCCTACCAACCTCCCCTAACCTGCCAACCCTACCCACCCCTCCCCTAACCCTACCACCTCCCCTAACCCTGCCACCCCTCCCCTAACCCTACCACCCCTCCCCTAACCCTACCACCCTCCCCTAACCCCCTACCACCCCTCCCCTAACCCTACCACCCTCCCCTAACCCTACCACCCCTCCCCTAACCCTACCACCCCTCCCCTAACCCTGCCACCCCCCCCTAACCCTGCCACCCCTCCCCCTAACCCTGCCACCCTTCCCTAACCCTGCCACCCCTCCCCAACCCTGTACCCCTCCCCTAACCCTACCACCTCTCCCTAACCCTGCACCCCTCCCCTAACCCTGCCACCCCTCCCCTAACCCTGCCACCCCTCCCCTAACCCTGCCACCCCTCCCCTAACCCTGCCACCCCTCCCCTAACCCTACCACCCCTCCCCTAACCCTGCCACCCCTCCCCTAACCCTACCATCCCTCCCCTAACCCTGCACCCCTCCCCTAACCCTGCCACCCCTTCCCTAACCCTACCACCCCTCCCCTAACCCTACCACCCCTCCCCTAACCGTGCCACCCCTCCCCTAACTGTGCCACCCCTCCCCTAACCCTACCACCCCTCCCCTAACCCTACCACCCCTCCCCTAACCCTGCCACCCCTCCCCTAACCCTGCCACCCCTTCCCTAACCCTGCCACCCCTCCCCTAACCCTGCCACCCCTCCCCTAACCCTGCCACCCCTCCCCTAACCCTGCCACCTCTCCCCTAACCCTACCACCCCTCCCCTAACCCTGCCACCCCTCCCCTAACCCTGCCACCCCTCACCTAACCCTGCCACCCCTCCCCTAACCCTGCCACCCCTCCCCTAATTGGATAAACTAATGAACACTATATACATTTTGCGGACACAATGCTCCTTGCAACAGTTCTATTTTGTTTGTTTTTAATCCCATCCTACAGCTACCATCAACCCCTCCCATCCATCTCTCTAAGGGGCAGCAGGTAGTCTAGTGGTTAGAGCGGTGGGCCAGTAACCGAAAGGTTCCTGGATTGAAACCCTGAGCTGACAAAGTAAAATTCTGTCGTTCTGCCACTGAATAAGTCAGTTAACCCACTGTTCCTACTTGCCTAGTTAAATAAATAAAAATCTCTGATGTTTATGGACACAATGTATTTTACATTAGTTATCTTGTTGTTTTTAATCCCAACCTTCAGCTCCACTCAACCCAAACATCAGTTTTTGATTAATATTTGCCATATGTTTTTCAACTGTGCTGTGATGTCTTCCTAAAATTATCCGCCGCCATTGTTGCAATCCCTATTACTAGTCTGTTCAACCTCTCTTTCGTATCGTCTGAGATTCCTAGAGATTGGAAAGCGGCCCGCGGTCATCCCCCTCTTCAAAGGGGGAGACACTCTAGACCCAAACTGTTACAGACCTATATCCATCCTGCCCTGCCTTTCTAAGGTCTTCGAAAGCCAAGTGAACAAACAGATCACCGATCATTTCGAATCCCACCGTACCTTCTCCGCTATGCGATCTAGTTTCTGAGCTGGTCACCGGAAGCCCCATATACTACCCACCACTGCGACCTGTATGCTCTCGTTGGCTGGTCCTCGCTTCATATTTGTCGCCAAACCCACTGGCTCCTGGTCCTCTATAAATCTTTGCTAGGCAAAGCTCCGCCTTATCGCAGCTCACTGATCACCATAACAACACCCATCCGTAGCACACCCTCCAGCAGGTATATCTCACTGGTCATCCCCAAAGCCAATTCCTCCTTTGGCCGCCTTTCCTTCCAGTTCTCTGCTGCCAATGACTGGAAATGTTTCAAAAATCACTGAAGTTGGAGACTTTTCTCCCCCTCTAACTTTAAGCATCAGCTGTCAGAGCAGCTTACCAATTGCTGCAGCTGTACACAACCCATCTGTAAATAGCCCATCCAACCAACTACCTACCTCATCCCCATATTTGCTTTTGTTTTTCTGCTCTTTCGCACACCAGTATTTCTACTTGCCCATCCTCATCTGCAGATATATCATTCCAGTGTAAATTGCTAAATTGTAATGACTTTGCCACTATTGGCCTATTTATTGCCTTACCTCCTTTCTTCATTTGCACACACTGTATATAGACAGTGTATATAGACTTTATTGTGTTATTGACTGTACGTTTGTTTATGTCATGTGTAACTCTGTGTTGTTGTTTGTGTCGCACTGCTTTGCTTTATCTTGGCCAGGTCACAAGGTTGTAAATGAGAACTTGTTCTCAACTAGACTACCTGCTTAAATAAAGGTGTTCTCAACTAGACTACCTGCTTAAATAAAGTGAAATAAAATGTAGAAAATAAACTCTGCAGGATTGGTTCTTACAATGTCCTCTCTTGTGGAGGCAGCCTTTTTTCGCTAACTCGACTCAGCTATCCAATAGGAGCTGCAGAGCATGATTAGCTATCCAATAGGAGCTACAGAGCATGATTAGCTATCCAATAGGAGCTACAGAGCATGATTAGCTATCCAATAGGAGCTACAGAGCATGATTAGCTATCCAATAGGAGCTACAGAGCATGATTAGCTATCCAATAGGAGCTACAGAGCATGATTAGCTATCCAATAGGAGCTACAGAGCATGATTAGCTATCCAATAGGAGCTACAGAGCATGATTAGCTATCCAATAGGAGCTGCAGAGCATGATTAGCTATCCAATAGGAGCTACAGAGCATGATTAGCTATCCAATAGGAGCTACAGAGCATGATTAGCTATCCAATAGGAGCTACAGAGCATGATTAGCTATCCAATAGGAGCTACAGAGCATGATTAGCTATCCAATAGGAGCTACAGAGCATGATTAGCTATCCAATAGGAGCTACAGAACATGATTAGCTATCCAATAGGAGCTACAGAGCATGATTAGCTATCCAATAGGAGCTACAGAGCATGATTAGCTATCCAATAGGAGCTACAGAGCATGATTAGCTATCCAATAGGAGCTACAGAGCATGATTAGCTATCCAATAGGAGCTACAGAACATGATTAGCTATCCAATAGGAGCTACAGAGCATGATTAGCTATCCAATAGGAGCTACAGAGCATGATTAGCTATCCAATAGGAGCTACAGAGCATGATTAGCTATCCAATAGGAGCTACAGAGCATGATTAGCTATCCAATAGGAGCTACAGAACATGATTAGCTATCCAATAGGAGCTACAGAGCATGATTAGCTATCCAATAGGAGCTACAGAGCATGATTAGCTATCCAATAGGAGCTACAGAGCATGATTAGCTATCCAATAGGAGCTACAGAACATGATTAGCTATCCAATAGGAGCTACAGAGCATGATTGGCTATCCAATAGGAGCTACAGAGCATGATTAGCTATCCAATAGGAGCTACAGAACATGATTAGCTATCCAATAGGAGCTACAGAGCATGATTAGCTATCCAATAGGAGCTACAGAGCATGATTAGTATTATCTTTAGGTGTCTGGGTCAGAGGGTCCTATCTCTGGGTCAGAGGGTCCTATCTCTACAGTAGAGCCACACTAACCTATCGCAACCGCTAAAACGGAGTAAAACCAGTCGCTACACAAGTAGAGTGGTTGCTAACACAAACTCCCGAGTGTAGCAGCCCTTGGAGTAAGTAGACATTGTTATTGTGGTTTGTGGTGTAATGGTTCTCCTTTGGGGATATTCTAGAATATTCTAGAAGCTTCTCGCCACTTTAAGACACCTGTTCACCTGTCGTTGTTACTGTGCTCCGTATAGGGATTGCAGTTAGAATGAGCGTCAGTAGAAAGTGGCAAGTGCATGATTCATGTGTTGTGTGTCGATATGAAGTATAACAGGGAGTCGTCCTCCGTTACATCCAGTCAATGACATCACAGGAACCTTGCAATGTTACAGGAGCTGCTGTTGTTTTCATCTGTGTTGTAATATATTCAACTGGGGATATGCAGGGTCCCTGGACAATTAGACGTGGAGACACACACACACACTGGAGCAGGCAGACTGTAACGTATTGCTCTCCACTGGTTGTCAGCCAGCAGCTCTATAGGAGGCACCCTGCAGAGAGACGATACAGAATCCCAGCCCCTTGATTAAAGCTCTGTTTTATTATGTGTGTGTGTGTGCGTACGTGTGTGTCTGTCTATTATCCTGTGTGTGTGTCTATACGTGTGTGTGTGTGTGGTGCTCACTCAAGTGTGTCTACAGTGTGTGTATTAACGTGTCTCCCCCCTGCAGGTCGTTATGCAGAGGACATCTTTGGGGATCTGTTCAACGAAGCCAACAGCTTCTACATGAGAATGAACAGCCTCCAGGAGAGAGTGGACCTACTGGCTGTCAAAGTCACACAGCTAGACTCTACCGTGGAAGAAGGTGTGTGGGGGGGGGGGGGGGGTATGATCACCTGAGATCTTCTTCTCTTCTCCTCACCTCTCCTCTCTTCTTCTCCTCTTCTCCTTACCTCTCCTCTCTTCTCTTCTCCTTACCTCTCCTCTCTTCTTCTCTCTTCTCTTCTCCTTACCTCTCCTCTCTTCTTCTCTCTTCTCCTTACCTCTCCTCTCTTCTTCTCATCTTCTCCTTACCTCTCCTCTCTTCTTCTCTTCTCCTCACCTCTCCTCTCTTCTTCTCTCTTCTCTTCTCCTCACCTCTCCTCTCTTCTTCTCTCTTCTTCTCTCTTATCTTCTCCTCACCTCTCCTCTCCTCTCTTCTTACCTCTCACTCTCTTCTTCTCTCTTCTCCTTACCTCTCCTCTCTTCTTCTCATCTTCTCCTTACCTCTCCTCTCTTCTTCTCTCTTCTCTACTCCTTACCTCTCCTCTCTTCTTCTCTCTTCTCCTTACCTCTCCTCTTCTTCTCATCTTCTCCTTACCTCTCCTCTCTTCTCTCTTCTCCTTACCTCTCCTCTCTTCTTCTCTCTTCTCTTCTCCTTACCTCTCCTCTCTTCTTCTCTCTTCTCTTCTCCTTACCTCTCCTCTCTCTTCTCTCTTCTCCTTACCTCTCCTCTCTTCTTCTCATCTTCTCCTTACCTCTCCTCTCTTCTTCTCTTCTCCTCACCTCTCCTCTCTTCTTCTCTCTTCTCTTCTCCTCACCTCTCCTCTCTTCTTCTCTCTTCTTCTCTCTTATCTTCTCCTCACCTCTCCTCTCCTCTCTTCTTCTCTTCACCTCATAGCCTCAGTATCTCTTTAATGGCTCTGCTAATCACTAAAAGATGAGCCTCCTGCTGTTCTCATATCTCTGTGTGTGTGTGTGTGTGTGTGTGTGTGTGTGTGTGTGTGTGTGTGTGTGTGTGTGTGTGTGTGTGTGTGTGTGTGTGTGTGTGTGTGTGTGTGTGTGTGTGTGTGTGTGTGTGTGTGTGTGTGTGTACACGTGTGCTGTTCCTCCTAATAGGCGTACAGACAGACATAGGGACAGACGTCTTCAAGGATACATGGGGTAACATCAGAGGCAGGATGGAAAGAGGGATGGATGGAGAGTGAGGGAGTGAGAGGAGGTGGTAGGAAGAGATGGAAAGGGACAAGGAGAGAGAGATGGAGAGAAACTTTAAGATCTCAATATGGGTCCACTTTGAAGTCTGTCTGTCTGTCTGTCTGTCTGTCTGTCTGTCTGTCTGTCTGTCTGTCTGTCTGTCTGTCTGTCTGTCTGTCCATGTCTAACATACTATGTGCTATTAGGGTGGTATGTGTCTCTCTCTCCCATAGGAATGCATTGTATCTTTAGTCCCATAGGAATGCCTTGTATCTTTAGTCCCATAGGAATGCCTTGTATCTTCAGTCCCATAGGAATGCATTGTATCTTCAGTCCCATAGGAATGCATTGTATCTTCAGTCCCATAGGAATGCATTGTATCTTCAGTCCCATAGGAATGCCTTGTATCTTCAGTCCCATAGGAATGCATTGTATCTTCAGTCCCATAGGAATGCCTTGTATCTTCAGTCCCATAGGAATGCCTTGTATCTTCAGTCCCATAGGAATGCCTTGTATCTTCAGTCCCATAGGAATGCATTGTACCTTCAGTCCCATATAGTATCACTGTATTGGCATCAGACAGGGAGTTAGATTGTCAATGTGATGGTTTAGCACTCTGTGTGTGTTATGTACTCACGACTGTGTGACCCTCGGACGAACCAGGTGTGTGTGTGCGTGTGCGTGTGTGCGTGTGCGCGTGCGTGTGTGTTTTAGCTGCTTCCCCAGAATAGCCTCAGTATCTCTTTAATGGCTCTGCTAATCACTAAAAGATGAGCCTCCTGCTGTTCTCATATCTGTGTGTGTGTGTGTGTGTGTAATCAGTGAGGTATTGCATTTGAAGGTGCTTAACAAATACAATTATATTGTAATGAAACAGCAGGGAGCAGGTCTCTAACCCTCAACCTTCGAACCCGAGGTTCGACTCACTATCGACTCAGAGAGTTTATAAACCCAGGGTCGTTACAATATTAAAACCACAGTGGACATGAGATTAATGTTGCTATATATTAAAACCACAGTGGATATGAGATTAATGTTGCTATATATTAAAACCACAGTGGATATGAGATTAATGTTGCTATATATTACTCCTTCCTCTCCCTACCCCCTCACTCCTTCCTCTCCCTACCCCCTCACTCCTTCCTCTCCCTACCCCCTCACTCCTTACTCTCCCTACCCCCTCACTCCTTACTCTCCCTACCCAGAGAGAGAGAGAGAGAGAGAGACAGAGAGGGAGAGACAGAGAGAGGGAGAGACAGCGAGAGACAGCGAGAGAGACAGCGAGAGAGAAGTCGAGAGAGAGAAAGAGAGACAGAGAGACAGAGACAGGGCGAAAGAGAGAGAGAGACAGTGAGAAAGAGGGAGAGTCAGCGAGAGCGAAGGAGAGAGAGAGAGACAGAGGGAGAGAGACTGATAGAGAGATAGACAGAGAGACAGACAGCAGGAGAGAGAGAGAGTGAGAGAGAGACAGAGAGAGCGAAGGAGAGAGAGAGACAGCGAGAGAGAAAGAGGGAGAGATAGACAGAGAGACAGACAGTGGGAGAGAGAGAGAGTGAGAGAGAGACAGCAAGATAGGGAGAGAGAGTGTGTCTGTGAGGGTGCATATCTGAGTGTTTATGTGTGTCAATCTCATATAACACACACACACAAACACAAACACACACACACAAACACAAACACACACATAAAGAGATACAGTGCCTTGCGAAAGTATTCGGGCCCCCTTGAACTTTGCGACCTTCTTCATGATGCTCTCTGCGCTTTTAACGGACCTCTGAGACTATCACAGTGCAGGTGCATTTATACGGAGACTTGATTACACAC
This sequence comes from Oncorhynchus kisutch, assembly GCF_002021735.2. NCBI lineage: Eukaryota > Metazoa > Chordata > Actinopteri > Salmoniformes > Salmonidae > Oncorhynchus > Oncorhynchus kisutch. The sequence continues at coordinate 10,863,253 of NC_034189.2, read as the reverse complement.
AGGTGGATTGTATTTATCATCATTAGTCATTTAGGTCAACATTGGATCATTCAGAGATCCTCACTGAACTTCTGGAGAGAGTTTGCTGCACTGAAAGTAAAGGGGCTGAATAATTTTGCACGCCCAATTTTTCAGTTTTTGATTTCTTAAAAAGGTTTGAAATATCCAATAAATGTCGTTCCACTTCATGATTGTGTCCCACTTGTTGTTGATTCTTCACAAAAAAATACAGTTTTATATCTTTATGTTTGAAGCCTGAAATGTGGCAAAAGGTCGCAAAGTTCAAGGGGGCCGAATACTTTCGCAAGGCACTGTATATTCCTCCAGCCACACTGTATCACAGAAAGAGCACTCCTCTCTGGACATGATTCAAGGGATGAGGAGGTTGTTCTATGTGTTGAAACATTCTGACATATTTCCCTTCTAACCCTCTCTATCTCCTTCCTCTCTATCTACTTCCTCTCTATCTCCTTCCTCTCTCTCTCTCTCTCCCTGTCTTCCTCTCTATCTCCTTCCTCTCTCTCTCTCTCTCTCTCTCTCTCGCTCTCGCTCTCTGTCTCTCTCTCTCCACATCTTCCTCTCTCTCTCTCTCTCTCTCTCTCTCCACATCTTCCTCTCTCGCTCTCTCGCTCTCTCGCTCTCTCGCTCTCTCTCTCCTTCCCTCCATCCTCTCTGTCCTCCTCTTCCCTCTTTCCAGTGTCTCTGCAGGATATCAACATGCGTAAGGCATTTAAGAGCAGTACCATCCAGGACCAGCAGGTGGTGTCACGGACCTCAGTCCCTAACCCTGTTGTAGAGATGTACCACCGTGGTGACAAACCTCCGCCTCTCAACATACTCAGCCCTTATAGGTGAGTGTACTTCCTCCTTTCAATATACTGAGCCCCTATTGGTCAGTAGGTCACTAGGACCAACAGGTGGGGTCGAAAACCTCAGTTCATTATCCTGTGGTGGAGATGTAGCATCGCCATGGAGATGGAAAGAGGCCTCATCATAGTAGCAGTGTCATTATGAAACCTGTGACAACATGGGCAGCACCATGAGACTATCTCCATTTTGAAGTAGTCAATTTTCTTCTTCACGATTGGCTGATCCTTCCTGATGACCCGGTTGAACATTACTCCAACAGGGTCACCAGGAGGGATCAGCCAATGAAGTGGGAAGTCCCACCCAGTTGACTACATTAAAATGGTGGAAGCCCTTAGTGGCGCTGATTACGGCCTTTTGGCCACTAGAGGCGTCTATCATTCTCTCTGAACCATTGCCGCCGACAAACCTCCACCTCTCAACATGCTCAGTCCCTTCCTATAGGTCAGTACTTCAGTATACTTATCTCAGTATACTTATCTCCCATTGGTTAGATAGATAGATAGACCTCAGTCCCAACCCTGTGATAGAGACATAGAGATAGACAGAGGACTGTAGTGCCGAAAAGCCTGTTTTAGCATGGCCAGCCACCTTAAGGACTTTCACCATTTTGATGGATTCAACTGGGTGGGACTTCTTAGGGGTTAAGGAAAGATATCATAATTCCAGGTCATTCATCCAAGGAAGTATACTCATGAGCAAACATTCCATAACTCTCGGTGACAGTAAATTGTCACCCTTGTCTTTATACCTGTTTAAACAACACGCTCTAGGTGGCAGTGTGCCCCCTTTCAGATTGTTTACCAACTCATACAAGTAGTCAATCAATCAATCAAAATATATTTTATAAAACAGTTGTCACAAAGTGCTGATATAGAAACCCAGCCTAAAACCCCAGAGACCAGTCAATGCACATGTAGAAGCACAGTGGCCAGGGGAAAACTCCCTAGAAAGGCAGGAACCTAGAGAGGAACCAGCCTCTGAGGGGTGGCCAGTCCTCTTCTGGCTGTGCTGGGTGGAGATTATAAGAGTACATGGCCAAGATGTTCAAACGTTTATAGATGACCATCGTGGTCCAATAATAATCACAGCTTGAGACAGCAAATGGGACTGACTCTAGCCCCCCTGCACATAGACTATTGAAGTATAGATACTAGGGACTGAGACAGGGGAGTCAGGGGACAGTGTTGCCCCATCCAACGCACAGGGCCAACCAGGCAGGATATAACCCCACTCACTTTGCCAAAGCACAGTCCCCACACCACTAGAGGGATATCAACAGACCACCAATTTACTACCCTGAGACAAGGCTGAGTATAGCCTACGAAGATCTCCTCCACTGCACGAGCCCGAGGGGGCGCAAAACCGGACGGGAAGATCACGTGAGTGACACAACCCACTCAAGTCGACTATTGCGAAAAAAGCCTGGCAAGACGTGATGCACTTCTCCCAAGGATGGCATGGTAGAGCACTAGCAAGCCAGTGACTCAGCCCCCGTAATAGGGTCAGAGCCCCCGTAATAGGGTCGGAGCCCCCATAATAGGGTCGGAGCCCCCATAATAGGGTCAGAGCCCCCGCAATAGGGTCAGAGCCCCCGTAGTAGGGTCGGAGCCCCCATAATAGGGTCGGAGCCCCCGTAATAGGGTCAGAGCCCCCGTAATAGGGTCAGAGCCCCCGTAATAGGGTCAGAGCCCTCGTAATAGGGTCAGAGCCCCCATAATAGGGTCGGAGCCCCCGTAATAGGGTCAGAGCCCCCGCAATAGGGTCGGGCCCCCCGTAATAGGGTCAGAGCCCCCGTAATAGGGTCAGAGCCCTCGTAATAGGGTCAGAGCCCCCGTTAGGGTCAGAGCCCCCATAATAGGGTCGGAGCCCCCGTAATAGGGTCAGAGCCCCTGTAATAGGGTCAGAGGCAGATAATCCCACTGGAGAGAAGGCAGAAGGCAGAGACAGCAAGGGTGGTTCATCACTCCAGTGCCTTGCCGTTCACCTTCACGCCCCTGGGCCGGACTACACTCATTCATAGGACCTAATGAAGACATGAGTCATCAGTAAAGACTTCAAACTTGAGACCTGAGAGTCTGCGTCGGAAAAGAAAATGGACTACTTCAAAATGGAGATGGCCTCAGTGGCCCTACCCAGGATCTCACAGACACCATAATGGGTCCTCTAACTCTAACCAACTTCCACCTTTCAACATACTCAGTCCCTGTAGGTCAATTCAACATCCACCTCCAACTCCTATTTATCAGTCTAAATATAATCAGTCTCTATTTGTCAGTCTATCCATCCATCAATCTCTATCTCTCTCTCTCTCTCTGTCTCTCTCTCTCTCCATCCATCCATCCCCCTCTCTATCTCTCTCTCTTTGTCTCTCTCTCTCTCTTTGTCTCTCTCCCTCTCTCTGTCTCTCTCTCTCTCCATCCATCATCCATCTCTCTGTCTCTCTCTTTGTCTCTCTCTTTGTGTCTCTCTCTTTGTCTCTCTCTTTGTCTCTCTCTCTCTCTCTCTCTCTCTCTCTCTCTCTCTCTCTCTCTCTGTCTCTCTCTCTCTCCATCCATCATCCATCTCTCTGTCTCTCTCTTTGTCTCTCTCTTTGTCTCTCTCTCTTTGTCTCTCTCTTTGTCTCTCTCTCTTTGTCTCTCTCTCTTTGTCTCTCTCTCTCTCTCTCTCTCTCTCTCTCTCTGTCTCTCTCTCTCTCCATCCATCATCCATCTCTCTGTCTCTCTCTTTGTCTCTCTCTTTGTCTCTCTCTTTGTCTCTCTCTCTCTCTCTCTCTCTCTCTCTCTCTCTCTCTCTCTCTCTCTCTCTCTCTCTCTCTCTGTCTCTCTCTCTCTCTCTCTCTGTCTCTCTCTCTCTCCATCCATCATCCATCTCTCTGTCTCTCTCTTTGTCTCTCTCTTTGTCTCTCTCTCTTTGTCTCTCTCTCTTTGTCTCTCTCTTTGTCTCTCTCTCTTTGTCTCTCTCTCTCTCTCTCTCTCTCTCTCTCTCTCTCTCTCTCTCTCTCTCTCTCTCTCTCTCTCTCTCTCTCTCTCTCTCTCTCTCTCTCTCTCTCTCCAGAGATGATAAGAAGGATGCATTGAAGTTCTACACAGACCCCTCCTACTTCTTCATGCTGTGGAGAGAGAAGATGCTTCAGGCTACGGAGGACAAACGGAAGGAGAAGAAACGGCAGAAGGTGTGTGGGTGTGTGTGGGTGGGTGTGTGTGTGTGGGTGTGTGTGGGTGGGGGTGGGTGGGTGTGGGTGGGTGTGTGTGGGTGTGGGTGTGTGCGGGTGGGTGGGTGTGGGTGGGTGGGTGTGGGTGTGGGTGGGTGGGTGTGGGTGGGTGTGTGGGTGGGTGTGTGGGTGGGTGTGTGTGTGTGTGTGTGTGGGTGTGGGTGTGTGGGTGTGGGTGTGTGTGTGGGTGTGAGTGTGCATGCGTGCATGCGTGCTGAGGCAGTATAACTCTCATACTGAGTCAGTATCTCTTCTTTTCCTCTGTCTCTTTCTCCTCTTCCTCTCTCTATTCCCCTCTGTACTTCTGCCTCTTTTTCTCTCCAACTCTGTGTCTCTTCTTTATTCTTCTGGCAGTAATGTCTACTTGCTGACAGTGACTGAGTGTAAACATGTCAAGGAAACTCTGGTCACTACTACCACTCCAGACGGCCTGTGTGTTCTGAACTGTACTGTATAGAACAGGGTCCTAGGCTGCTTCCAAACAACTTCACTGCTAAAGTTGTTTTCTTTTGTGTCTCCACCTGCTTCTGCTTCTTGTGTCTTTCTTTCTCGCACCTTCCCTTTGCTTTGCAACACTGTGTTGTGTTGAAGTCAACCTCACCCCCTTGCCAAGTAGAACCAGTCCAAACACTACCTCACCCCCTTGCCAAGTAGAACCAGTCCAAACACTACCTCACCCCCTTGCCAAGTAGAACCAGTCCAAACACTACCTCACCCCCTTGCCAAGTAGAACCAGTCCAAACACTACCTCACCCCCTTGCCAAGTAGAACCAGTCCAAACACTACCTCACCTCCTGTCTAACCAGTCCAAACACTACCTCACCCCTTTGCCAAGTAGAGCCAGTCCAAACACTACCTCTCCTCCTGTCTAACCAGTCCAAACACTACCTCTCCTCATGTCTAACCAGTCCAAACACTACCTCTCCTCCTGTCTAACCAGTCCAAACACTACCTATCCCCCTTGCCAAGTAGAACCAGTCCAAACACTACCTCACCCCCTGCCAAGTAGCACCAGTCCAAACACTACCTCACCCCCTTGCCAAGTAGAACCAGTCCAAACACTACCTCACCTCCTGTCTAACCAGTCCAAACACTACCTCACCCCCTTGCCAAGTAGAACCAGTCCAAACACTACCTCACCCCCTTGCCAAGTAGAACCAGTCCAAACACTACCTCACCTCCTGTCTAACCAGTCCAAACACTACCTCACCCCCTTGCCAAGTAGAGCCAGTCCAAACACTACCTCAACCCCTTGCCAAGTAGAACCAGTCCAAACACTACCTCACCTCCTGTCTAACCAGTCCAAACACTACGTCACCCCCTTGCCAAGTAGAACCAGTCCAAACACTACCTCACCCCCTTGCCAAGTAGAACCAGTCCAAACACTACCTCACCCCCTTGCCAAGTAGAACCAGTCCAAACACTACATCACCCCCTTGCCAAGTAGAACCAGTCCAAACACTACCTCACCCCCTTGCCAAGTAGAACCAGTCCAAACACTACCTCACCTCCTGTCTAACCAGTCCAAACACTACCTCACCCCCTTGCCAAGTAGAGCCAGTCCAAACACTACCTCACCCCCTTGCCAAGTAGAACCAGTCCAAACACTACCTCACCTCCTGTCTAACCAGTCCAAACACTACCTCACCCCCTTGCCAAGTAGAACCAGTCCAAACACTACCTCACCCCCTTGCCAAGTAGAACCAGTCCAAACACTACCTCACCTCCTGTCTAACCAGTCCAAACACTACCTCACCCCCTTGCCAAGTAGAGCCAGTCCAAACACTACCTCACCCCCTTGCCAAGTAGAACCAGTCCAAACACTACCTCACCTCCTGTCTAACCAGTCCAAACACTACCTCACCCCCCTTGCTAAGTAGAACCAGTCCAAACACTACCTCACCCCCTTGCCAAGTAGAACCAGTCCAAACACTACCTCACCTCCTGTCTAACCAGTCCAAACACTACCTCACCCCCTTGCCAAGTAGAGCCAGTCCAAACACTACCTCACCCCCTTGCCAAGTAGAACCAGTCCAAACACTACCTCACCTCCTGTCGAACCAGTCCAAACACTACCTCACCTCCTGTCTAACCAGTCCAAACACTACCTCACCCCCTTGCCAAGTAGAACCAGTCCAAACACTACCTCACCCCCTTGCCAAGTAGAACCAGTCCAAACACTACCTCACCCCCCTTGCCAAGTAGAACCAGTCCAAACACTACCTCACCTCCTGTCTAACCAGTCCAAACACTACCTCACCCCCTTGCCAAGTAGAACCAGTTCAAACACTACCTCACCCCCTTGCCAAGTAGAACCAGTCCAAACACTACCTCACCCCCTTGCCAAGTAGCACCAGTCCAAACACTACCTCTCCTCCTGTCTAACCAGTCCAAACACTACCTCTCCTCCTGTCTAACCAGTCCAAACACTACCTCTCCTCCTGTCTAACCAGTCCAAACACTACCTCTCCTCCTGTCTAACCAGTCCAAACACTACCTCTCCTCCTGTCTAACCAGTCCAAACACTACCTCTCCTCCTGTCTAACCAGTCCAAACACTACCTCACCTCCTGTCTAACCAGTCCAAACACTACCTCACCCCCTTGCCAAGTAGAACCAGTCCAAACACTACCTCACCTCCTGTCGAACCAGTCCAAACACTACCTCACCTCCTGTCTAACCAGTCCAAACACTACCTCACCCCCTTGCCAAGTAGAACCAGTCCAAACACTACCTCACCCCCTTGCCAAGTAGAACCAGTCCAAACACTACCTCACCCCCTTGCCAAGTAGAACCAGTCCAAACACTACCTCTCCTCCTGTCTAACCAGTCCAAACACTACCTCACCTCCTGTCTAACCAGTCCAAACACTACCTCACCCCCTTGCCAAGTAGAACCAGTTCAAACACTACCTCACCCCCTTGCCAAGTAGAACCAGTCCAAACACTACCTCACCCCCTTGCCAAGTAGCACCAGTCCAAACACTACCTCTCCTCCTGTCTAACCAGTCCAAACACTACCTCTCCTCCTGTCTAACCAGTCCAAACACTACCTCTCCTCCTGTCTAACCAGTCCAAACACTACCTCTCCTCCTGTCTAACCAGTCCAAACACTACCTCTCCTCCTGTCTAACCAGTCCAAACACTACCTCTCCTCCTGTCTAACCAGTCCAAACACTACCTCTCCTCCTGTCTAACCAGTCCAAACACTACCTCTCCTCCTTCTCCCTCGCTCTCCACTACTATCACCCACTACCAACCACTACTATCACCTACTACCAACCACTACTATCACCTACTACCAACCACTACTATCACCTACTACCGACCACTACTATCACCTACTACCGACCACTACTATCACCTACTACCGACCACTACTATCACCTACTACCGACCACTACTATCACCTACTACCGACCACTGCTATCACCTACTATCACCTACTACCGACCACTACTATCACCCACTACCAACCACTACTATCACCCACTATCAACCACTACTATCACCCACTACCGACCACTATTATCACCCACTACCAACCACTACTATCACCTACTACCAACCACTATCACCCACTACCAACCACTACTATCACCTACAACCAACCACTACTATCACCAACTACCGACCACTACTAACTATCACCCACTACTATCACCCACTACGACCACTACTAGCACCTACTACCGACCACTACTATCACCCACTACCAACCACTACTATCACCCACTACCAACCACTACTATCACCCACTACTATCACCTACTACGACCACTACTATCACCTACTACCAACCACTACTATCACCTACTACCGACCACTACTATCACCCACTACCGACCACTACTAACTATCACCCACTACTATCACCCACTACGACCACTACTATCACCTACTACCGACCACTACTATCGCCCACTACCGACCACTACTATCACCTACTACCAACCACTACTATCACCTACTACCAACCACTACTATCACCTACTACCGACCACTACTATCACCTACTACCGACCACTACTATAACCTACTACCGACCACTACTATCACCCACTACCGACCACTACTATCACCTACTACCGACCACTACTATCACCTACTACTGACCACTACTATCACCTACTACTGACCACTACTATCACCTACTACCGACCACTACTATCACCCACTACTATCACCCACTACCAACCACTACTATCACCCACTACTATCACCTACTACTGACCACTACTATCACCCACTACCAACCACTACTATCACCCACTACTATCACCTACTACTGACCACTACTATCACCCACTACTATCACCCACTACCAACCACTACTATCACCTCCTACCGACCACTACTATCACCCACTACCGACCACTACCATCACCTACTACCGACCACTACTATCACCCACTACTATCACCCACTACCAACCACTACTATCACCCACTACCAACCACTACTATCACCTCCTACCGACCACTACTATCACCTACTACCAACCACTACTATCACCCACTACTATCACCTACTACCGGCCACTACTATCACCCACTACCAACCACTACTATCACATACTATCGACCACTACTATCGCCCACTACTATCACCTACTACCGACCACTACTATCACCCACTACTATCACCCACTACTATCACCTACTATCACCCACTACTATCACCCACTACCGACCACTACTATCACCCACTACCGATCACTACTATCACCCACTAACGACCACTACTATCATCCACTAATAGCACCTACTACCGACCACTACTATCACCCACTACTATCACCCACTATCAACCACTACTATCACCTACTACTATCACCCACTACTATCACCCACTACTATCACCCACTACCGACCACTGCTATCACCTACTATCACCTACTACCGACCACTACTATCACCCACTACCAACCACTACTATCACCCACTATCAACCACTACTATCACCCACTACCGACCACTACTATCACCTACTACCAACCACTACTATCACCTACTACCAACCACTACTATCACCTACTACTATCACCTACCACCAACCACTACTATCACCAACACTACTCGACCACTACTATCACCCACTACCGACCACTACTATCACCCACTACTATCACCTACTACCGACCACTACTATCACCCACTACAGACCACTACTATCACCCACTACTATCACCTACTACCGACCCCTACTATCACCCACTACCAACCACTACTATCACCCACTACCAACCACTACTATCACCCACTACCAACCACTACTATCACCCACTGCTATCACCTACTACCGACCACTACTATCACCTACTACGACCACTACTATCACCTACTACCGACCACTACTATCACCTACTACGACCACTACTATCACCTACTACCAACCACTACTATCACATACTACCGACCACTACTATCACCCACTACCGACCACTACTAACTATCACCCACTACTATCACCCACTACGACCACTACTATCACCTACTACCGACCACTACTATCACCCACTACCGACCACTACTATCACCTACTACCAACCACTACTATCACCCACTACCGACCACTACTAACTATCACCCACTACTATCACCCACTACGACCACTACTATCACCTACTACCGACCACTACTATCACCCACTACCGACCACTACTATCACCTACTACCAACCACTACTATCACCTACTACCGACCACTACTATCACCTACTACCGACCACTACTATCACCCACTACCGACCACTACTATCACCCACTACTATCACCTATTATCATCCACTACTATCACCCACTACCAACCACTACTATCACCCACTACTATCACCTACTACCGACCACTACTATCACCCACTACTATCACCCACTACCAACCACTACTATCACCTACTACCGACCACTACTATCACCCACTACTATCACCTACTACCGACCACTACTATCACCTACTACTATCACCCACTACTATCACCTACTATCACCCACTACTATCACCCACTACCGACCACTACTATCACCCACTACCGATCACTACTATCACCTACTACCGACCAGTACTATCACCCACAACCGACCACTACTATCACCTACTACCGACCACTACTATCACCTACTATCGACCACTACTATCACCTACTACCGACCACTACTATCACCCACTACCGACCACTACTATCACCTACTACTATCACCCACTACTATCACCTACTATCACCCACTACTATCACCCACTACCAACCACTGCTATCACCTACTATCACCTACTACCGACCACTACTATCACCCACTACCAACCACTACTATCACCCACTACCAACCACTACTATCACCCACTATCAACCACTAATATCACCCACTACCGACCACTACTATCACCTACTACCAACCACTACTATCACCTACTACCAACCATTATCACCCACTACCAACCACTACTATCACCTACCACCAACCACTACTATCACCCACTACTATCACCTACTACCGACCACTACTATCACCTACTACGACCACTACTATCACCTACTACCGACCACTACTATCACCTACTACGACCACTACTATCACCTACTACCAACCACTACTATCACCTACTACCGACCACTACTATCACCCACTACCGACCACTACTAACTATCACCCACTACTATCACCCACTACGACCACTACTATCACCTACTACGACCACTACTATCACCTACTACCAACCACTACTATCACCTACTACCGACCACTACTATCACCCACTACCGACCACTACTAACTATCACCCACTACTATCACCTACTATCACCCACTACTATCACCCACTACCGACCACTACTATCACCCACTACTATCACCCACTACCGATCACTACTATCACCCACTACCGACCAATACTATCACCCACTACTATCACCCACTACCAACCACTACTATCACCCACTACTATCACCTACTACCGACCACTACTATCACCCACTACTATCACCCACTACCAACCACTACTATCACCTACTACCGACCACTACTATCACCTACTATCACCCACTACTATCACCCACTACCAACCACTACTATCACCCACTACCGATCACTACTATCACCCACTACCGACCACTACTGTCACCCACTACCGATCACTACTATCACCTACTACCGACCACTACTATCACCTACTACCGACCACTACTATCACCCACAACCGACCACTACTATCACCTACTACGACCACTACTATCACCTACTACCGACCACTACTATCACCCACTACCGACCACTACTATCACCTACTACCGACCACTACTATCACCTACTACCGACCACTACTATCACCTACTACCGACCACTACTATCACCCACTACCGACCACTACTATCACCTACTACCGACCACTACTATCACCCACTACCAACCACTACTATCACCTACTATCGACCACTACTATCACCTACTACCGGCCACTACTATCACCTACTACCGGCCACTACTATCACCCACTACCAACCACTACTATCACCTACTATCGACCACTACTATCACCCACTACTATCACCTACTACCGACCACTACTATCACCTACTACTATCACCCACTACTATCACCTACTATCACCCACTACTGTCACCCACTACCGACCACTACTATCACCCACTACTATCACCCACTACCGATCACTACTATCACCCACTACCGACCACTACTATCACCCACTACTATCACCTACTACCGACCACTACTATCACCCACTACCAACCACTACTATCACCTACTACCGACCACTACTATCACCCACTACTATCACCTACTACCGACCACTACTATCACCTACTACTATCACCCACTACTATCACCCACTACTATCACCCACTACCGGCCACTGCTATCACCTACTATCACCTACTCCCGACCACTACTATCACCCACTACCAACCACTACTATCACCCACTATCAACCACTACTATCACCCACTACCGACCACTACTATCACCTACTACCAACCACTACTATCACCTACTTCCAACCACTATTACCCACTACCAACCACTACTATCACCTACCACCAACCACTACTATCACCCACTACCGACCACTACTAACTATCACCCACTACTATCACCCACTACGACCACTACTATCACCTACTACCGACCAATACTATCACCCACTACCAACCACTACTATCACCCACTACCAACCACTAGTATCACCCACTACTATCACCTACTACCGACCACTACTATCACCTACTACGACCACTACTATCACCTACTACCGACCACTACTATCACCTACTACGACCACTACTATCACCTACTACCAACCACTACTATCACCTACTACCAACCACTACTATCACCTACTACCGACCACTACTATCACCTACTACCGACCACTACTATCACCTACTACCGACCACTACTATCACCTACTAACGACCACTACTATCACCTACTACCGACCACTACTATCGCCCACTACCGACCACTACTATCACCTACTACCGACCACTACTATCACCCACTACCGACCACTACTATCACCCACTACCGACCACTACTATCACCCACTACCGACCACTACTATCACCTACTACCGACCACTACTATCACCTACTACCGACCACTACTATCTCCTACTACCGACCACTACTATCACCTACTACCGACCACTACTATCACCTACTACGACCACTACTATCACCCACTACCAACCACTACTATCACCTCCTACCGACCACTACTATCACCCACTACCGACCACTACTATCACCTACTACCGACCACTACTATCACCCACTACCAACCACTACTATCACCCACTACTATCACCTACTACCGACCACTACTATCACCCACTACCAACCACTACTATCACCTACTACCAACCACTACTATCACCTACTACCGACCACTACTATCTCCTACTACCGACCACTACTATCACCTACTACCGACCACTACTATCACCTACTACGACCACTACTATCACCCACTACCAACCACTACTATCACCTCCTACCGACCACTACTATCACCCACTACCGACCACTACTATCACCTACTACCGACCACTACTATCACCCACTACCAACCACTACTATCACCCACTACTATCACCTACTACCGACCACTACTATCACCCACTACCAACCACTACTATCACCTACTACCAACCACTACTATCACCTACTACCGACCACTACTATCACCCACTACCAACCACTACTATCACCTACTACTATCACCCACTACTATCACCCACTACTATCACCCACTACTATCACCCACTACCGACCACTACTATCACCCACTACTATCACCCACTACCGATCACTACTATCACCCACTACCGACCACTACTATCACCCACTACTATCACCCACTACCAACCACTACTATCACCCACTACTACCACCTACTACCGACCACTACTATCACCCACTACCAACCACTACTATCACCTACTACCGACCACTACTATCACCCACTACTATCACCTACTACCGACCACTACTATCACCTACTACTATCACCCACTACTATCACCCACTATCACCCACTACTATCACCCACTACCGACCACTACTATCACCCACTACCGACCACTACTATCACCTACTACCGACCACTACTATCACCTACTACCGACCACTACTATCACCCACTACCGACCACTACTATCACCTACTACTATCACCCACTACTATCACCCACTACTATCACCTACTATCACCCACTACCAACCACTACTATCACCCACTACTATCACCTACTACCGACCACTACTATCACCCACTACCAACCACTACTATCACCTACTACCAACCACTACTATCACCTACTACCGACCACTACCAACCACTACTATCACCTACTATCGACCACTACTATCACCCACTACTATCATCTACTACCTACCACTACTATCACCCACTACTATCACCCACTACTATCACCCACTACTATCACCCACTACCGACCACTACTATCACCCACTACCGATCACTACTATCACCCACTACCGACCACTACTATCACCCACTACTATCACCCACTACCAACCACTACTATCACCCACTACTATCACCTACTACCGACCACTACTATCACCCACTACTATCACCCACTACCAACCACTACTATCACCTACTACCGACCACTACTATCACCCACTACTATCACCTACTACCGACCACTACTATCACCTACTACTATCACCCACTACTATCACCCACTATCACCCACTACTATCACCCACTACCGACCACTACTATCACCCACTACCGACCACTACTATCACCCACTACCGATCACTACTATCACCTACTACCGACCACTACTATCACCCACAACCGACCACTACTATCACCTACTACCGACCACTACTATCACCCACTACCGACCACTACTATCACCTACTACCGACCACTACTATCACCTACTACCGACCACTACTATCACCCACTACTATCACCTACTACCGACCACTACTATCACCTACTACCGACCACTACTATCACCTACTACCGACCACTACTATCACCCACTACTATCACCTACTACCGACCACTACTATCACCTACTACTGACCACTACCAACACCCACTACTATCACCCACTACTATCACCCACTACCGACCACTACTATCACCTACTACCGACCACTACTATCACCCACTACTATCACCCACTACTATCACCCACTACCGACCACTACTATCACCTACTACCAACCACTACTATCACCTACTTCCAACCACTATTACCCACTACCAACCACTACTATCACCTACCACCAACCACTACTATCACCCACTACCGACCACTACTAACTATCACCCACTACTATCACCCACTACGACCACTACTATCACCTACTACCGACCAATACTATCACCCACTACCAACCACTACTATCACCCACTACCAACCACTAGTATCACCCACTACTATCACCTACTACCGACCACTACTATCACCTACTACGACCACTACTATCACCTACTACCGACCACTACTATCACCTACTACGACCACTACTATCACCTACTACCAACCACTACTATCACCTACTACCAACCACTACTATCACCTACTACCGACCACTACTATCACCTACTACCGACCACTACTATCACCTACTACCGACCACTACTATCACCTACTAACGACCACTACTATCACCTACTACCGACCACTACTATCGCCCACTACCGACCACTACTATCACCTACTACCGACCACTACTATCACCCACTACCGACCACTACTATCACCCACTACCGACCACTACTATCACCCACTACCGACCACTACTATCACCTACTACCGACCACTACTATCACCTACTACCGACCACTACTATCTCCTACTACCGACCACTACTATCACCTACTACCGACCACTACTATCACCTACTACGACCACTACTATCACCCACTACCAACCACTACTATCACCTCCTACCGACCACTACTATCACCCACTACCGACCACTACTATCACCTACTACCGACCACTACTATCACCCACTACCAACCACTACTATCACCCACTACTATCACCTACTACCGACCACTACTATCACCCACTACCAACCACTACTATCACCTACTACCAACCACTACTATCACCTACTACCGACCACTACTATCTCCTACTACCGACCACTACTATCACCTACTACCGACCACTACTATCACCTACTACGACCACTACTATCACCCACTACCAACCACTACTATCACCTCCTACCGACCACTACTATCACCCACTACCGACCACTACTATCACCTACTACCGACCACTACTATCACCCACTACCAACCACTACTATCACCCACTACTATCACCTACTACCGACCACTACTATCACCCACTACCAACCACTACTATCACCTACTACCAACCACTACTATCACCTACTACCGACCACTACTATCACCCACTACCAACCACTACTATCACCTACTACTATCACCCACTACTATCACCCACTACTATCACCCACTACTATCACCCACTACCGACCACTACTATCACCCACTACTATCACCCACTACCGATCACTACTATCACCCACTACCGACCACTACTATCACCCACTACTATCACCCACTACCAACCACTACTATCACCCACTACTACCACCTACTACCGACCACTACTATCACCCACTACCAACCACTACTATCACCTACTACCGACCACTACTATCACCCACTACTATCACCTACTACCGACCACTACTATCACCTACTACTATCACCCACTACTATCACCCACTATCACCCACTACTATCACCCACTACCGACCACTACTATCACCCACTACCGACCACTACTATCACCTACTACCGACCACTACTATCACCTACTACCGACCACTACTATCACCCACTACCGACCACTACTATCACCCACTACCGATCACTACTATCACCTACTACCGACCACTACTATCACCCACAACCGACCACTACTATCACCTACTACCGACCACTACTATCACCCACTACCGACCACTACTATCACCTACTACCGACCACTACTATCACCTACTACCGACCACTACTATCACCCACTACTATCACCTACTACCGACCACTACTATCACCTACTACCGACCACTACTATCACCTACTACCGACCACTACTATCACCCACTACTATCACCTACTACCGACCACTACTATCACCTACTACTGACCACTACTATCACCCACTACTATCACCCACTACTATCACCCACTACCGACCACTACTATCACCTACTACCGACCACTACTATCACCCACTACTATCACCCACTACTATCACCTACTCGCCTGCCCTTTTTTTCTTTCATTTCAAACTCTAGAGGGTCAGAAACTCCAGACTCTTGATCCTCTTCCTCACCAGCTGCCACCTCCTCTACACTCTTCCCTCTCTCTCTGGACACATTGTCTATATCTCTATCTCTCTAACCTAGTAGACATCTCTCTCTCTGGACACTTTGTCTATATGTCTATCTCTCTAATCCAGTAGACGTCTCTCTCTCTCCATCCAGACCAGCTGTCCAGCCCACTGTGACCAGGGTAGACCCCACAGCAGACAGGCTCCACCACGCAGCCCACTGCCCAGCTCCGTAAGACCCCCACCACCACCACGATGCCCCCCACTGTCCCCCTGTCCGTGTCTGCGACGTTCCCTGTTTCTATGTCCCCTGACCCCACTTAACATGTCCATCTGTCTGTGTTGGGTGATTGTGGTCCTGTGGTGTTCATGTCCCCTCTCTTTGTACCCCAACCCCTCCCTTCTCTCCACCAGGACCCTGGACCCTCCGTCTGCATCCTTGTCTCTGTGTCCCCTTAAAGCAGACTGCTTGCCAGTTCCTCATCCCTCTGTTATATGTTGTGTTTATTATGTTTTTCGCTGATTCCTAAAAGCTTCCATTAGTGGGACTGAGTGTTGTGAAGGTAGGATGTGTAGTCGATAATGGTGGAGGGGCTTCCTTTCCGTGTGTCTCAAAGAGGAGAAAAAATCTATAAATAATAACTATTTTGTCTTGGTTTCTCTCCATCTCTCCATCCCTCTCCATCTCTCCATCCCTCTCCATCCTTCCATCTCTCCATCCCTCTCCATCTCTCCATCTCTCCATCCCTCTCCATCTCTCCATCCCTCTCCATCCCTCTCCATCTCTCCATCCCTCTCCATCTCTCCATCCCTCTCCATCTCTCCATCTCTCCATCCCTCTCCATCTCTCCACTATCCCTTCATCAGGAGCAGCAGAAACAGGTGGAGGATCCGGGCAGAGAGGTGAAGAAGGTGAGGAAGGCCAGGAATCGCAGACAGGAGTGGAATATGATGGCCTATGATAAGGAGTTCCGCCCGGACACACGACTCACCCCCTCACCCTACCACGGAATGTCCTCCGAGGGGTCATTGTCACCTGATAACAGGTAGGTTCATTAATCAATCAGTCAATCAATCAATTAGTCAATCAATCTGACTATTTTAAATGGCTCAGTTGAACTGACCCTGTATATAATATGGTATTGAACTGACCCTGTATATAATATGGTATTGAACTGACCCTGTATATAGTATGGTATTGTAACTGACCCTGTATATAGTATGGTATTGTAACTGACCCTGTATATAGTATGGTATTGAACTGACCCTGTATATAATGTGGTATTGAACTGACCCTGTATATAATATGGTATTGATCTGACCCTGTATATAATATGGTATTGAACTGACCCTGTATATAGTATGATATTGAACTGACCCTGTATATAGTATGGTATTGTAACTGACCCTGTATATAATATGGTATTGAACTCACCCTGTATATAGTGGGACACTCGCTAGCCTTCCACTGACCTCTGCTGATTGGACAGACACTGGCTAGCCTTCCACTGACCTCTGCTGATTGGACAGACACTGGCTAGCCTTCCACTGACCTCTGCTGATTGGACAGACACTGGCTAGCCTTCCACTGACCTCTGCTGATTGGACAGACACTGGCTAGCCTTCCACTGACCTCTGCTGATTGGACAGACACTGGCTAGCCTTCCACTGACCTCTGCTGATTGAATAGACACTGGTTAGCCTTCTACTGACTGCTGATTGGATAGACACTGGCTAGCCTTCCACTGATCTCTGCTGATTGGACAGACACTGGTTAGCCTTCTACTGACCTCTGCTGATTGAATAGACACTGGTTAGCCTTCTACTGACCTCTGCTGATTGGACAGACACTGGCTAGCCTTCCACTGACCTCTGCTGATTGGACAGACACTGGTTAGCCTTCTACTGACCTCTGCTGATTGGACAGACACTGGTTAGCCTTCCACTGACCTCTGCTGATTGGACAGACACTGGCTAGCCGTCCACTGACCTCTGCTGATTGGACAGACACTGGCTAGCCTTCTACTGACCTCTGCTGATTGGACAGACACTGGCTAGCCTTCTACTGACTGCTGATTGGACAGACACTGGCAAAGCCTTCCACTGACCTCTGCTGATTGGACAGACACTGGCTAGCCCTCTACTGACTGCTGATTGGACAGACACTGGCTAGCCTTCCACTGACCTCTGCTGATTGGACAGACACTGGCTAGCCTTCCACTGACCTCTGCTGATTGGACAGACACTGGCTAGCCTTCTACTGACTGCTGATTGGATAGACACTGGCTAGCCTTCCACTGACCTCTGCTGATTGGACAGACACTGGTTAGCCTTCTACTGACCTCTGCTGATTGGACAGACACTGGTTAGCCTTCTACTGACCTCTGCTGATTGAATAGACACTGGTTAGCCTTCTACTGACCTCTGCTGATTGGACAGACACTGGCTAGCCTTCCACTGACCTCTGCTGATTGGACAGACACTGGTTAGCCTTCTACTGACCTCTGCTGATTGGACAGACACTGGCTAGCCTTCTACTGACTGCTGATTGGATAGACACTGGCTAGCCTTCCACTGACCTCTGCTGATTGGACAGACACTGGTTAGCCTTCTACTGACCTCTGCTGATTGGACAGACACTGGTTAGCCTTCTACTGACCTCTGCTGATTGAATAGACACTGGTTAGCCTTCTACTGACCTCTGCTGATTGGACAGACACTGGCTAGCCTTCCACTGACCTCTGCTGATTGGACAGACACTGGTTAGCCTTCTACTGACCTCTGCTGATTGGACAGACACTGGTTAGCCTTCTACTGACCTCTGCTGATTGGACAGACACTGGTTAGCCTTCTACTGACCTCTGCTGATTAAATAGACATTGGTTAGCTTCTACTGACCTCTGCTGATTGGACAGACACTGGTTAGCCTTCTACTGCCCTCTGCTGATTGGACAGACACTGGTTAGCCTTCCACTGACTTCTGCTGATTGGACAGACACTGGCTAGCCTTCTACTGCCCTCTGCTGATTGGACAGACACTGGTTAGCCTTCTACTGCCCTCTGCTGATTGGACAGACACTGGTTAGCCTTCTACTGACCTCTGCTGATTGGACAGACACTGGTTAGCCTTCTACTGCCCTCTGCTGGGGAGTGGAAAACACTACACGTCTATGTAGAATTTCTGATTATATCAATGAGTGTCCTTGTTAAGGATATGACAAGTTAGATATAAGTATCTACAACAACGGAAACTAGGTAACTTATCCCCCCCTATCCCACCCCTCCCAGGTCGATGGCATCAGACATGGGCGAGCATTCCTACCCTGCCAGCCCTAACCACCCCTCCCAGCCCACCTCTGCCCCCCACCCCATCGATGGTGCCCCCCACCTCACCCAAGCCCCCCAGACTCAGTCTCTGGACAGGGGAGGGTACCCCAGAGCCAACCCCCCCTCTGGGGCGGCAGCCGCAGCACGACAAATCGCATCACTGGGGCGCACCCAGCCCCCCCACCCACCCCCCGCCCACTCCGAGGGAGGGGCACTCAACGGTCCACGTCAGCAGTCCGTCAAGGACTACAGGGCTCATGGGTAAGTCAACTTCCACGTACTGTAGGCTACTAGGTATTGTGTCATTAGGTATTACTAGGTATTGTGTCATTAGGTATTACTAGGTATTGAGTCATTAGGTATTACTAGGTATTGTGTCATTAGGTATTACTAGGTATTGTGTCATTAGGTATTACTAGGTATTGTGTCATTAGGTATTACTAGGTATTGAGTCATTAGGTATTACTAGGGATTGTGTCATTAGGTATTACTAGGTAATGTGTCATTAGGTATTACTAGGTATTGTGTCATTAGGTGTTACTAGGTTTTGAGTCATTAGGTATTACTAGGTATTGTGTCATTAGGTATTACTAGGTATTGTGTCATTAGGTATTACTAGGTATTGTGTCATTAGGTATTACTAGGTATTGAGTCATTAGGTATTACGAGGTATTGAGTCATTAGGTATTACGAGGTATTGAGTCATTAGGTATTACTAGGTATTGTGTCATTAGGTATTACTAGGTATTGAGTCATCAGGTATTACTAGGTATTGAGTCATTAGGTATTACTAGGTATTGAGTCATTAGGTATTACTAGGTATTGAGTCATTAGGTATTACTAGGTATTGTGTCATTAGGTATTACTAGGTATTGAGCCATTAGGTATTACTAGGTATTGAGTCATTAGGTATTACTAGGTATTGAGTCATTAGGTATTACTAGGTATTGAGTCATTAGGTATTACTAGGTATTGTGTCATTAGGTATTACTAGGTATTGAGTCATTAGGTATTACTAGATATTGTGTCATTAGGTATTACTAGGTATTGAGTCATTAGGTATTACTAGGTATTGAGTCATTAGGTATTACGAGGTATTGAGTCATTAGGTATTACGAGGTATTGAGTCATTAGGTATTACGAGGTATTGTGTCATTAGGTATTACTAGGTATTGAGTCATTAGGTATTACTAGGTATTGAGTCATTAGGTATTACTAGGTATTGTGTCATTAGGTATTACTAGGTATTGTGTCATTAGGTATTACTAGGTATTGTGTCATTAGGTATTACTAGGTATTGAGTCATTAGGTATTACGAGGTATTGAGTCATTAGGTATTACGAGGTATTGAGTCATTAGGTATTACTAGGGATTGTGTCATTAGGTATTACTAGGTATTGAGTCATTAGGTATTACTAGGTATTGAGTCATTAGGTATTACGAGGTATTGAGTCATTAGGTATTACTAGGTATTGAGTCATTAGGTATTACTAGGTATTGTGTCATTAGGTATTACTAAGTATTGAGTCATTAGGTATTACTAGGTATTGAGTCATTAGGTATTACTAGGGATTGTGTCATTAGGTATTACTAGGTATTGTGTCATTAGGTGTTACTAAGTATTGAGTCATTAGGTATTACTAGGTATTGAGTCATTAGGTATTACTAGGGATTGTGTCATTAGGTATTACTAGGTATTGTGTCATTAGGTGTTACTAGGTTTTGAGTCATTAGGTATTACTAGGTATTGTGTCATTAGGTATTACTAGGTATTGTGTCATTGGGTATTACTAGGTATTGTGTCATTAGGTATTACTAGGTATTGAGTCATTAGGTATTACGAGGTATTGAGTCATTAGGTATTACGAGGTATTGAGTCATTAGGTATTACCAGGTATTGTGTCATTAGGTATTACTAGGTATTGAGTCATTAGGTATTACTAGGTATTGAGTCATTAGGTATTACTAGGTATTGAGTCATTAGGTATTACTAGGTATTGAGTCATTAGGTATTACTAGGTATTGAGTCATTAGGTATTACTAAGTATTGAGTCATTAGATATTACTAGGTATTGAGTCATTAGGTATTACAAGGTATTGAGTCATTAGGTATTACTAGGTATTGAGTCATTAGGTATTACTAGGTATTGTGTCATTAGGTATTACTAAGTATTGAGTCATTAGGTATTACTAGGTATTGAGTCATTAGGTATTACGAGGTATTGAGTCATTAGGTATTACGAGGTATTGAGTCATTAGGTATTACTAGGTATTGTGTCATTAGGTATTACTAGGTATTGAGTCATTAGGTATTACTAGGTATTGAGTCATTAGGTATTACTAGGTATTGAGTCATTAGGTATTACTAGGTATTGAGTCATTAGGTATTACTAGGTATTGAGTCATTAGGTATTACTAAGTATTGAGTCATTAGATATTACTAGGTATTGAGTCATTAGGTATTACAAGGTATTGAGTCATTAGGTATTACTAGGTATTGAGTCATTAGGTATTACTAGGTATTGTGTCATTAGGTATTACTAAGTATTGAGTCATTAGGTATTACTAGGTATTGAGTCATTAGGTATTACTAGGTATTGAGTCATTAGGTATTACTAGGTATTGAGTCATTAGGTATTACTAGGTATTGTGTCATTAGGTATTACTAGGTATTGAGCCATTAGGTATTACTAGGTATTGAGTCATTAGGTATTACGAGGTATTGAGTCATTAGGTATTACGAGGTATTGAGTCATTAGGTATTACGAGGTATTGTGTCATTAGGTATTACTAGGTATTGTGTCATTAGGTATTACTAGGTATTGAGTCATTAGGTATTACTAGGGATTGTGTCATTAGGTATTACTAGGTAATGTGTCATTAGGTATTACTAGGTATTGTGTCATTAGGTGTTACTAGGTTTTGAGTCATTAGGTATTACTAGGTATTGTGTCATTAGGTATTACTAGGTATTGTGTCATTAGGTATTACTAGGTATTGTGTCATTAGGTATTACTAGGTATTGAGTCATTAGGTATTACGAGGTATTGAGTCATTAGGTATTACGAGGTATTGAGTCATTAGGTATTACTAGGTATTGTGTCATTAGGTATTACTAGGTATTGAGTCATCAGGTATTACTAGGTATTGAGTCATTAGGTATTACTAGGTATTGAGTCATTAGGTATTACTAGGTATTGAGTCATTAGGTATTACTAGGTATTGTGTCATTAGGTATTACTAGGTATTGAGCCATTAGGTATTACTAGGTATTGAGTCATTAGGTATTACTAGGTATTGAGTCATTAGGTATTACTAGGTATTGAGTCATTAGGTATTACTAGGTATTGTGTCATTAGGTATTACTAGGTATTGAGTCATTAGGTATTACTAGATATTGTGTCATTAGGTATTACTAGGTATTGAGTCATTAGGTATTACTAGGTATTGAGTCATTAGGTATTACGAGGTATTGAGTCATTAGGTATTACGAGGTATTGAGTCATTAGGTATTACGAGGTATTGTGTCATTAGGTATTACTAGGTATTGAGTCATTAGGTATTACTAGGTATTGAGTCATTAGGTATTACTAGGTATTGTGTCATTAGGTATTACTAGGTATTGTGTCATTAGGTATTACTAGGTATTGTGTCATTAGGTATTACTAGGTATTGAGTCATTAGGTATTACGAGGTATTGAGTCATTAGGTATTACGAGGTATTGAGTCATTAGGTATTACTAGGGATTGTGTCATTAGGTATTACTAGGTATTGAGTCATTAGGTATTACTAGGTATTGAGTCATTAGGTATTACGAGGTATTGAGTCATTAGGTATTACTAGGTATTGAGTCATTAGGTATTACTAGGTATTGTGTCATTAGGTATTACTAAGTATTGAGTCATTAGGTATTACTAGGTATTGAGTCATTAGGTATTACTAGGGATGTGTCATTAGGTATTACTAGGTATTGTGTCATTAGGTGTTACTAAGTATTGAGTCATTAGGTATTACTAGGTATTGAGTCATTAGGTATTACTAGGGATTGTGTCATTAGGTATTACTAGGTATTGTGTCATTAGGTGTTACTAGGTTTTGAGTCATTAGGTATTACTAGGTATTGTGTCATTAGGTATTACTAGGTATTGTGTCATTGGGTATTACTAGGTATTGTGTCATTAGGTATTACTAGGTATTGAGTCATTAGGTATTACGAGGTATTGAGTCATTAGGTATTACGAGGTATTGAGTCATTAGGTATTACCAGGTATTGTGTCATTAGGTATTACTAGGTATTGAGTCATTAGGTATTACTAGGTATTGAGTCATTAGGTATTACTAGGTATTGAGTCATTAGGTATTACTAGGTATTGAGTCATTAGGTATTACTAGGTATTGAGTCATTAGGTATTACTAAGTATTGAGTCATTAGATATTACTAGGTATTGAGTCATTAGGTATTACAAGGTATTGAGTCATTAGGTATTACTAGGTATTGAGTCATTAGGTATTACTAGGTATTGTGTCATTAGGTATTACTAAGTATTGAGTCATTAGGTATTACTAGGTATTGAGTCATTAGGTATTACGAGGTATTGAGTCATTAGGTATTACGAGGTATTGAGTCATTAGGTATTACTAGGTATTGTGTCATTAGGTATTACTAGGTATTGAGTCATTAGGTATTACTAGGTATTGAGTCATTAGGTATTACTAGGTATTGAGTCATTAGGTATTACTAGGTATTGAGTCATTAGGTATTACTAGGTATTGAGTCATTAGGTATTACTAAGTATTGAGTCATTAGATATTACTAGGTATTGAGTCATTAGGTATTACAAGGTATTGAGTCATTAGGTATTACTAGGTATTGAGTCATTAGGTATTACTAGGTATTGTGTCATTAGGTATTACTAAGTATTGAGTCATTAGGTATTACTAGGTATTGAGTCATTAGGTATTACTAGGTATTGAGTCATTAGGTATTACTAGGTATTGAGTCATTAGGTATTACTAGGTATTGTGTCATTAGGTATTACTAGGTATTGAGCCATTAGGTATTACTAGGTATTGAGTCATTAGGTATTACGAGGTATTGAGTCATTAGGTATTACGAGGTATTGAGTCATTAGGTATTACGAGGTATTGTGTCATTAGGTATTACTAGGTATTGAGTCATTAGGTATTACTAGGTATTGAGTCATTAGGTATTACGAGGTATTGAGTCATTAGGTATTACTAAGTATTGAGTCATTAGGTATTACTAGGTATTGAGTCATTAGGTATTACTAGGGATTGTGTCATTAGGTATTACTAGGTAATGTGTCATTAGGTATTACTAGGTATTGTGTCATTAGGTGTTACTAGGTTTTGAGTCATTAGGTATTACTAGGTATTGTGTCATTAGGTATTACTAGGTATTGTGTCATTAGGTATTACTAGGTATTGTGTCATTAGGTATTACTAGGTATAGAGTCATTAGGTATTACGAGGTATTGAGTCATTAGGTATTACGAGGTATTGAGTCATTAGGTATTACTAGGTATTGTGTCATTAGGTATTACTAGGTATTGAGCCATTAGGTATTACTAGGTATTGCGTCATTAGGTATTACTAGGTATTGAGTCATTAGGTATTACGAGGTATTGAGTCATTAGGTATTACTAGGTATTGAGTCATTAGGTATTACTAGGTATTGTGTCATTAGGTATTACTAAGTATTGAGTCATTAGGTATTACTGGGTATTGAGTCATTAGGTATTACTAGGGATTGTGTCATTAGGTATTACTAGGTAATGTGTCATTAGGTATTACTAGGTATTGTGTCATTAGGTATTACTAGGTATAGAGTCATTAGGTATTACGAGGTATTGAGTCATTAGGTATTACGAGGTATTGAGTCATTAGGTATTACTAGGTATTGTGTCATTAGGTATTACTAGGTATTGAGCCATTAGGTATTACTAGGTATTGAGTCATTAGGTATTACTAGGTATTGTGTCATTAGGTATTACTAGGTATTGAGTCATTAGGTATTACTAGGTATTGAGTCATTAGGTATTACTAGGTATTGAGTCATTAGGTATTACTAGGTATTGAGTCATTAGGTATTACTAAGTATTGAGTCATTAGGTATTACTAGGTATTGAGTCATTAGGTATTACAAGGTATTGAGTCACTAGGTATTACTAGGTATTGAGTCATTAGGTATTACTAGGTATTGTGTCATTAGGTATTACTAAGTATTGAGTCATTAGGTATTACTAGGTATTGAGTCATTAGGTATTACGAGGTATTGAGTCAATAGGTATTACTAGGTATTGTGTCATTAGGTATTACTAAGTATTGAGTCATTAGGTATTACTAAGTATTGAGTCATAAGGTATTACTAGGTATTGTGTCATTAGGTATTACTAGGTATTGTGTCATTAGGTATTACTATGTATTGAGTCATTAGGTATTACTAGGTATTGAGTCATTAGGTATTACTAGGTATTGAGTCATTAGGTATTACTAAGTATTGAGTCATTAGGTATTACTAGGTATTGAGTCATTAGGTATTACAAGGTATTGAGTCATTAGGTATTACTAGGTATTGAGTCATTAGGTATTACTAGGTATTGTGTCATTAGGTATTACTAAGTATTGAGTCATTAGGTATTACTAGGTATTGAGTCATTAGGTATTACGAGGTATTGAGTCAATAGGTATTGTGTCATTAGGTATTACTAAGTATTGAGTCATTAGGTATTACTAAGTATTGAGTCATAAGGTATTACTAGGTATTGTGTCATTAGGTATTACTAGGTATTGTGTCATTAGGTATTACTAAGTATTGAGTCATTAGGTATTACTAGGTATTGAGTCATTAGGTATTACTAGGTATTGAGTCATTAGGTATTACTAGGTATTGTGTCATTAGGTATTACTAGGTATTGAGTCATTAGGTATTACTAGGTATTGTGTCATTAGGTATTACTAGGTATTGTGTCATTAGGTATTACTAGGTATTGAGTCAATATATTAAGTCCTATTCCATATTTATATATCAGTTAAATAAATTAGTAGACTGTTAGGTTTATGTTGTCAATCTAACTTAAACACTCAATTGCAGGCCTGCAAATCTGTATACGTACTGTGGATAGTAGAACCTCTCAGATAAATCACACCAACACAAATGTTTTGTTCTCAAAAAGTATATATGATGCTAACCACATTTCCATCTACAGTTTTTATGCGAGAAAAGTAATTTCGTTAAGAAAATAATCACGACAGGTGTGATGGAAACGGGATCAGATCATTTGTTCATTCGACACAGTGGAGTCGTTTTGTGTCTGATATTAATTACACAGGAAATGGCAGAGGAAACGCCATATATTGAAATAATAACCATCATATCGAAGAAAAATTGGAGTCACGCGAAGATGTGTTGTCCTCCCACTGTCATGATGAGAGAGAGGCGTTGTCTGATTCACTGATGAGAGAGAGGTGTTGTGTGATTCACTGTCATGATGAGAGAGAGGTGTTGTCTGATTCACTGTCATGATGAGAGAGAGGGGTTGTCTGATTCACTGTCATGTTGAGAGAGAGGTGTTGTCTGATTCACTGTCATGATGAGAGAGAGGTGTTGTCTGATTCACTGTCATGATGAGAGAGAGGGGTTGTCTGATTCACTGTCATGATGAGAGAGAGGTGTTGTCTGATTCACGGTTGTGAAGAGAGGTGTTGTCCTCCCACTGTCGTGATGAGAGAGAGGTGTTGTCCTCCCACTGTCATGATGAGAGAGAGGTGTTGTCTGATTCACTGTCATGATGAGAGATAGGTGTTGTCTGATTCACTGATGAGAGAGAGGTGTTGTCTGATTCACTGATGAGAGAGAGGTGTTGTCTGATTCACTGTCATGATGAGAGAGAGGTGTTGTCTGATTCACTGTCATGATGAGTGATAGGTGTTGTCTGATTCACTGATGAGAGAGAGATGTTGTCTGATTCACTGTTATGATGAGAGAGAGGTGTTGTCTGATTCACTGATGAGAGAGAGATGTTGTCTGATTCACTGTCATGAAGAGAGAGAGATCTTGTCTGATTCACTGTCATGATGAGAGAGGTGTTGTCTGATTCACTGTCATGATGAGAGAGAGGTGTTGTATGATTCACTGTCATGATGAGAGAGAGGTGTTGTCTGATTCACTGTCATGATGAGAGAGAGGTGTTGTATGATTCACTGTCATGATGAGAGAGAGGTGTTGTCTGATTCACTGTCATGATGAGAGAGAGAGGTTGTATGATTCACTGTCATGATGAGAGAGAGGTGTTGTCCTCCCACTGTCATGATGAGAGAGAGGTGTTGTCCTCCCACTGTCATGATGAGAGAGAGGTGTTGTCTGATTCACTGTCATGATGAGAGAGATGTTGTCTGATTCACTGTCATGATGAGAGAGAGGTGTTGTCCTCCCACTGTCATGATGAGAGAGAGGTGTTGTCAGATTCACTGATGAGAGAGAGGTGTTGTCTGATTCACTGATGAGAGAGGTGTTGTCCTCCCACTGTCATGATGAGAGAGAGGTGTTGTCTGATTCACTGTCATGATGAGAGAGAGGTGTTGTCTGATTCACTGTCATGATGAGAGAGAGGTGTTGTCTCACTGATGAGAGAGAGGTGTTGTCTCACTGATGAGAGAGAGGTGTTGTCTCACTGATGAGAGAGAGGTGTTGTCTCACTGATGAGAGAGAGGTGTTGTCTGATTCACTGATGAGAGAGAGGTGTTGTCTGATTCACTGATGAGAGAGAGGTGTTGTCTGATTCACTGATGAGAGAGAGGTGTTGTCTGATTCACTGATGAGAGATAGGTGTTGTCTGATTCACTGATGAGAGAGAGGTGTTGTCTGATTCACTGATGAAAGAGAGGTGTTGTCTGATTCGCTGATGAGAGAGAGGTGTTGTCTGATTCACTGATGAGAGAGAGGTGTTGTCTGATTCACTAATGAGAGAGAGGTGTTGTCTGATTCACTGATGAGAGAGAGGTGTTGTCTGATTCACTTGTCTGTTCTTTCTCTCTCCTCCCTCAGCGGCCAGCCATCCACCATCCCGGAGTACTTCATCCCCCCAGCCCCTCCCCCTCCTCCCCCAATCATCCCCTCCGCCCAGACTGCCTTCGACTCTACCTCCTCCTCCCCCCTCCCTCCCCCCTCCCTCCCTCCTCCCTCCCTCCCCCCCGGGGCTGTGGCCATCATGTCCCGTTCTTACAGTCCCTCCCCTCCTCCTCCCGCCCCCCCTGCCCACTATGTCCCCTCCCCCTCTCACGCCCCTCCCCAGGCCCCCCCTCCTCCCCCACCAGGCCTGCCCCCATCCCACATCCTGTCTCCGGCTCACGCTATTGGTGGGTCTCAAGGAGAAGCTCCGCCTACCAGGAAGGGCCAGATACCGATGATTCCGATAAGCGATGCCCGCAGCGACCTGTTGGCTGCCATACGTAGAGGTGAGATGGAGGGAGAAAAGGAGGGATGGAGGAAGGGAGAGAAGTAGGAAGGGACAGAGGAGGAAGGGAGCGAGAGGGAGGGAGGGAGGGAGGGAGGGAGGGAGGGAGGGAGGGAGGGAGGGAGGGAGGGAGGGAGGGAGGGAGGGAGGGAGGGAGGGAGGGAGGGAGGGAGGGAATGTGTGTGAGTGAGTACATGTGTTTGTTTCCATTTGTGTTTCTTTTCATGTTTAAGTTTGTTTTCGGTTTGTGTGTGTATGTGTGTGTATGTGTGATGTGTGGTACATGTGTGTGTATGCTTAGGTGTGATTCCGATGAGCAACGCTCGCAGCGAACTGCTGACAGCCATACGCAGAGGTGAGAGATGGAGAGAGGGGGCGGTATGTGTGTTTAGTGTATGATGGAAAGACTGAGAGAGGGGTTAGATAGATACCTATAGCTCCTCCCACCAGCCTCCTCTGGTAGGTATCTATCTAACCCCTCTCTCCCTCCCTCTCTCCCTCCCTCCATCCTCCAGGTATCCAATTGAGGAAGGTACAGGAGCAGAGAGAGCAGGAAGCGAAGAGAGAGCCCGTAGGAAACGACGTGGCCACCATTCTCTCACGTCGCATCGCCGTCGAGTACAGCGAATCAGAGTCTGACTCCGGCGGGGAGGACAACGGGGAGTGGTCCGACTGAGAGGGGTCATAGGTCAAGGGATTAGGCTTTTGAGGAAATGGGGTCTAGTTTGGTCTGGAAGGATGGGAGTGTCTCAATATCACTCTACAGAATTGTGCCTCAAACGCTTTCTATCTTTCTTTCCTGTATTCACAGATCTGAAACGACTTGGTAGGTGGATAGGCAATTATGATGATGTTTTAGCTTCGGTCAGATCTATGGACACTGAAGGGGGAGAAGAATGAGGCCATAAGAATACACCCCCCCCCCCCCCTCCCAATCACTCAGTTAGGCAGTCAATCAACCAATCAATCATCAATGTTACGCTCCAGTATTACAGTACTTAGCAATAAGCAGTACAACACTACAACACATATTACAGTACTTAGCAGTGAGCAGTACAACACTACAACACATATTACAGTACTTAGCAGTGAGCAGTACAACACTACAACACATATTACAGTACTTAGCAGTGAGCAGTACAACACTACAACACATATTACAGTACTTAGCAGTGAGCAGTACAACACTACAACACATATTACAGTACTTAGCAGTGAGCAGTACAACACTACAACACATATTACAGTACTTAGCAGTGAGCAGTACAACACTACAACACATATTACAGTACTTAGCAGTGAGCAGTACAACACTACAACACATATTACAGTACTTAGTGAGCAGTACAACACTACAAGCCATGACTATGACATTGCTGAGGTAAACTAAATGGGGTTGGTTGAGGAGCACAAGTCAGCTTGTGTCAAGAAGGTGGGTGACATGTTTTTTATTAAGTTATTCCCTCAATTCTTTATTTCACGTGGCTCTTACATAACCTAGACAGGAGTACATCTGAGAAGAGTTACGGGGTCCAAAATGGCACCCTATTCACTACGTAGAGCACTACAGTTGACCTGGGCCCGTAGAGCTCTGGTCTAAAGTAGTGCAGTATATAGAGGATAGGGCACCGTTTGGAATGCAGACTGTGACTAAAAAGATGGAAATATATACCCATGGCAACCAACTCCAATTATCGGAAGGTTCAGCTGGTTGCCCTGAACAATGCTAAATCTAGAACTCAAACAGACGCGGTTCCGGTAGATTCTTACCACAGAGCGCGGGGGTGTCGGGGAGGCGGTGCTATGATGCGTCCCTGAGATGCCACATTTGTGTGAAACTGCGTAGGATCACACACACACACACACACACACACCAAAGATGTAGGATCCCACCTTTTCTCCACTTGTAAACAACAACAAGAAAAACAACCTCATAACCAAACAAAACCCAACTGACAAAAGACAATACCAATGTGCAGTGCTTTTTAAATATGGCTTTACAGTTTCACCACCTCATGTTTTAAAATGGATGTTTTAAGAGAATCATAAATAAACACTATATATATAAATATATCAAATAAAACACGACATAGTTTTACATCAGCAACAACTACTCCGTATGGGGGTCAGTGAGATTTGAGTACGGTGCAGTGGGTTGACTTATTTTCAAGGGCAAGTTTTCAGCGCACGATGTATTGTGGGAAACGTAGTCATCAATCACAATATTAGACCAGTTTTATTCTGTACTGAAGCCTCTGCTTGTGGTGTACTATGTGAAGTAGCTTTGTACAGCTGCACAGATGCCTAAATCACTTCATCTAACGTTACTCACAGTGCTTACTGTGTTTGCTCAGTGCTTGTAGAGCAGGGGTCTCAAACTACAGGCCCGTGATCCAAAAGCGGCCCCTGAGCCGATTTAAATAACGTGGTACCCTGGGAAAAATTATATTGAGACCACACTTGCAGAGGATATAATCATAATAAAAAAAACATTTAAGTATGGATTTTAAACTAATGAAGAAAGACATGGAGAAAGACACTGAAAATACTTTATTTTGCATTTTTGTTTCAATGTGCCACGGATAGCAAATAAACAGGGACACTGCACCCTTAAATAGCACATCTAAACTAAATATACATACAGCTCGTTTGGGGATGAAGTTGAATCCTAGACAATGATCTAAGAGCAGTTTTATGGTTTTCCCGCTAATAGTTAAGGTTACGATTGGAGGGTGGGTAAACTGATCCTAGATCTGTATCTAATAGAAACTTCAGTGTACTGTATGTAGAAGCACAGCTGTGAATGTGAAATTGATTAACTAAATGTTTCTATAGGGAGTTATCCACCTCATTTTCGAACGCTTTTAAAAGATGAAGCCAAACGCGGGAACTATGGCAACATCTTTCTCCGCGCTTGCGCATTATCATGATTCATATGCGCGCCACTAGAAATTCCTGCATTAGTATGTTTCTGTTAGCGGAGACATCATGACAAAATACCCCATGTATTACTGTCCTGCTGATGTGCCTGGACCGTGTAGGCTAAACTGCTCATTAAAAACACATAACTGATCCAAATGGTTGCCCAGTCAGGCATGTTAGTTTCAGTTATTTCCAAATTAATATGTATTCAAAACGCCAGGCTTTTGAGCGGTTATTCAAATGACACAGGGTATTCACTGCAGTTATAGCCTAGACTAGAGTTTTGTACGCACTTGAAAACAATAATAACATAATTCATTACACTGTGTTGTTATAGCCTAGGTAGGGTACATTTCTTGTCCCTATAAAACAATAGGATAGCTTTCAGAGCTTCGTACCCACGGACGTGGAGGGACCGCACTCAACGCAGCCTCGGGAGCGCACATAGTGTTGGCTAACTATGATTTCACTATCTGAAAAATGTTTTCTTTCACTGTGTAAATTGACTGGATAAATTCACTGCAGTATTATGCCTAACACTGAGTTTATGAATTATGGTCTAATATGCATAAGCTTAGGCTACA
Source organism: Oncorhynchus kisutch (assembly GCF_002021735.2). Taxonomy (NCBI): domain Eukaryota; kingdom Metazoa; phylum Chordata; class Actinopteri; order Salmoniformes; family Salmonidae; genus Oncorhynchus; species Oncorhynchus kisutch. Next base: position 10,829,978 of record NC_034189.2, on the reverse strand, counting down.
GGTCACGGTACATCTCCAGCCTGTCTGTCTTCATTGCTCTGTTGAGTGTAACAGTATAACTTTAGACCGTCCCCTCGCCCATACCCGGGCGCGAACCAGGGACCCTCTGCACACATCAACAACAGTGTGCAAGCCGCGGCCCTTGCAGAGCGAAGGGAACCACTACTTCAAGGTCTCAGAGCAAGTGACGTCACCGCTTGAAACGCTATTTAGCGCGCACCTCCGCTAACTTGCTAGCCGTTTCACATCCGTTACACTCAACCCCCTTTTGACCTCCTCCTTTTCCGCAGCAACCAGTGATCCGGGTCAACAGCATCAATGTAACAGTATAACTTTAGACCATCCCCTCACCCATACCCAGGCGCGAACTAAGGGACCCTTTGCACACATCAACAACAGTCACCAACAGCGTTAAGAACGGGCACGGAGTTGGAAAGGAGAAGCCCGTATTGTCCTATCCTGTTAACACCAGACTACATCCTGACAAAATAGACCTACACCGTATGAGTGACCTAATAATGTACTTTTCTGGACCTTCTAAACTGTCAAGAATAGACCCAGACTGATCCAAATGGTTGCATAATCAGGCCTAGGCTGTTACCCTACTGTATGCAGTTATTTCGGTATGAAACAACCACATCACTGCAGTTTACAGCATATAGACAATAATGGTGTATTCACTTGATAACAATAATACATTGTTGTAGGCCAGGTATAATAATTGTATGGCCTAATATCTAGATAATATTTACCTTCTTACTTACAAACGTTATTGCACATGTAGCTTGATCCTTTTTTATACTCGTCCTAATAGTCTATTGGAGGGAAAGCAGCAGGTTTGCTCGCGCTAATTGCTGAATGTAAAACAGGTCTACGGCATAGAAAACGCATGTTTGGGGAAAGTTGAGGAAATCGTGTGATCACTTTTGTACAGTTCTGATAATATTGTTGCACTGATACATTGCAAATAGTTTCAGAGGACATACAGAGATGAGCACTGTAAAAAAAAAAAAAAAAAAAAAGAAGACCCAAAGAAATTGACAACAATTCGATAAATGGAAATCACTTGAGCAAGGAGGCAATGACGTGCTGTAAAAGATGTGCAGGCTAGACGGTGTTTGTTGTTGAATTGCTACATTTAAATTAGTGGTACTATATTGCTTTTCATTAGGCCTTGATGTACATATTATTATTTGCAGTTGTCACTATGACAACGAACACACCATGAAAGCACTGAATTTTTATAATTTTTTATAATTTTATAATTGTATAGCCTATAGTTTATCATTATAGTTATTGGGTGGATGGCCCGGGCCTTAACTCCGACACAACACAACTAACAGTGTTATCACAACAGAACTAGCGAACTTGAATGAAATATATATACAATTACACGTACTCAATTACACTTATAATTGACCGTTATACTCTATAAACTGTCTCTTTCCAATAATTTAATCTGGCAAATGTGCCACCGGCGCGCTGCAATGGTAAGTAAAGCGGAAATCGAATCATTCACTTCCGTTGTTTGGCTGTGCCCATAGCAACGTTCGACAATGCGGTGGATAGATTAACAGAGTTCTATTGAATCCATTTCAGCATCAAACGTTCCATGACAATAACGTTCTCATTTACATTCTAAACTAGAATGTATTCATTCTAAGGCTCAGTCGCAAATCATACCCTGTTCTCCATTCAGTGCACTAGCATATAAGAATATGAGACGTAGCCAAAGTCAATTGATCTCCAACCATGTCACTTTAACTCCGTATCTCTATCGCAGTGGTTTGTATAAGTAACATTATGTGTGTTTTAAATAAAAAACTGTTGTATAGAATTCTGGTCAGATCTGCTTGTAAAGAATTTGGGTTTCTAGATAAAGAGATGAACTGTCTTTGTATTGTACGCAATAAACTGTAGGCATGTATGAATAGCTAATAATAATCGAATAAAAATACTGACTGTGTAGCCTAGTTATTGAATTATTTGATGGGGGAAATGGTGGAAGGATATGCATTTTGACAGACACCAAAAAATATATGTACCTATCTGTTTTAGAACACCTACTCACACCTACTCAAGGGTTTTACAACAAAAACATGTTTAAACTATTTTCTACATTGTAGAATAATAGTGAAGACATCAAAACTATAAAATAACACATATTGAATCATGTAATAACCAAAAAAGTGTTACACACGATTCTTCAAATAGCCACACTTTGCCTTGATGACAGCTTTGCACACTCTTGGCATTCTCTCAACCGGCTTCACCTGGAATGCTTTTTAAACAGTCAACAGGAGTTCCCAAATACACCACCGTTCAAAAGTTTGGGGTCACTTAGAAATGTCCTTGTTTTTGAAAGAAAAGCAATTTTTTGATCATTAAAATAACATACAATTGATCAGAAATACAGTGTAGACATTGTTAATGTTGTAAATGGCTATTGTAGCTGGAAACGGAATATCTGCATAGGCGTACAGAGGCCCATTATCAGCAACCATCACTCCTGTGTTCTAATGGCATGTTGTGTAGCTAATCAAAGTTTATCCTTTTAAAAGGCTAATTGATCATTAGAAAACCTTTTTCCAAATATGTTAGCAGAGCTGGAAACTGTTGTTCTGATTAAAGAAGCAATAAAACTGGCCTTCTTTAGACTAGTTGAGTATCTGGAGCATCAGCATTTGTGGGTTCGATTACAGACTCAAAACTTTAATAACGTTTACATATTTTGCATCACTCATCTCATATGTATATACAGTATTTTATACCATCTATTGCATCTTGCCTATGCCGCTCTGTCATTGCTCATCCACATATTTATGTGTATATATTCTTATTCCATCCCTTTACTTAGATTTGTGTGTATTAGATAGTTGTTGTGGAATTGTGAGTACATGTTAAATATTGCTGCACTGTCAGAACTAGAAACACAAGCATTTCACTACACTCGTAATAACGTATAGTGTATGTGACCAATAACATCTGTAAACCATGTGTATGTGACCAATAACATTTGATTTGATTTGAGCTATGCATAGTCACTTTACAAATGACCTGGATTAACCTGCACCCCCGCATATTGACACGGTACATTTACAAATGACCTGGATTAACCTGCACCCCCGCATATTGACACGGTACATTTAGCCTCGTTATTGTTATTTACATTTATTGTGTTGCTTTTTCATTGATTCGATGTATTTACTTTTTGTTTATTTAGTAAATATTTTCTTAACCAACAATGCCATTGAATAAATAGAGTTAAGGGCTTGTAAAGTAAGCATTTCACAGTAAGGTCTGCACCTGTTGTATCGGCGCATGTGACTAATACCATTTGATTGCCTTGGTCTAAATGAAGCTACTTTTTATAAATAGAAAAAGGAGCACTCCTGAAACGGATAGATGTTTTAAGGGCAGTCATGTCCTTCCGTCATTAAAACAGAGTTGAGTGTCTTCATCATCCAAAATGGCCGCATTGTCAGCATCACAAAAAGTGAGAAATATGACACTGATGTTAAACAGTAGCACATCTTTTAGTTGCGAGAGACAAGAGAGAAAGAAAGAGATAATAGAGCTTCAGTCATTGGTTAGATGTTTTTGGGAAGTATATGTTCTTTCAACATTAAAACTGGCTTCAGGGGGTCCATCATCCAAAATGGCCACTAATGTTGAGTCACTGTATTTTATTGTCCCCACATAAAGTTTGTGGTCAAAATTAGTGCAATACAAATTGGGGGATTGGGGGGCTATTTCAGATGCAACCACTGTCAACCCTTTCCTGCTGTGGGCTAAATTAGGGTCACACAGAGTGGTAGTCTTGGTAGTCTTAAACAAATCTACTTTGAAACCAAAGTATACACCTCACACACATGGTAATGGATTTCTTTTTAAAGACACCTGTACCATGTCAGATATAGAGTTTAAATGTATTACATTTTTTGCATCCCAATATTGCACTTTATATACATTACAGAAGACTGAAATATGACATATTCTTTAACATGCCCCCTATAAGGCCTCTAGGTCATTTGACTGCAGGAAAGGGCTACACAGAATCTTCAGACAACACATGTCATAAAGGTCTCTATGTCATTATTTTAACCCCCCATCTGTGTCAACATGGTTCATTCCAGTCATATTACTGGATGTACCGGGTCCATTCTAAGATTAGGTGGTAGGAGGGGGGTCTCTGATGAATCATTTCCAGGGGGGGTTGAGTCGATCATAAGGTATGTGTGTGTCTGTGGCCTGTGACTCAGTGGTACAGCTGTAGTGATATAATCACCTGCTGTGCTCTCTAATGAGCTCTCTCCACACACACACACACATACACACACACACACACACACACACACACACACACACACACACACACACACACACACACACACACACACACACACACACACACACACACAGGGGCTCTTGTGAGAAAGAGAAATATACATCAAAACAGGGGGAAGAGAGAGAGAGGTGGGGAGAGAGAGGGGTGGGAGAGAGAGGGGGTGGGAGAGAGTGGTGGGGAGAGAGAGGGGTGGGAGAGAGAGGGGTGGGAGAGAGAGGTGGGGACAGAGAGGGGTGGGGAGAGAGGTGGGGAGAGAGAGGGGTGGGGAGAGAGAGGTGGAGACAGAGAGGGGTGGGGAGAGAGGTGGGGAGAGAGAGGGTGGGGAGAGAGAGGGGTGGGGAGAGAGAGGGGTGGGAGAGAGAGGTGGGGACAGAGAGGGGTGGGGAGAGAGAGGTGGGGAGAGAGAGGGGTGGGGAGAGAGGGTGGGGGGAGAGAGGGGTGGGAGAGAGAGGGTGGGGATAGAGAGGGGTGGGGGAGAGAGTGTGTGGGGAGAGACAGGGGTGGGGAGAGAGAGGGGTGGGGAGAGAGAGAGGCGGGAGAGAGAGGTGGGGAGAGAGAGGTGGGGAGAGAGAGGGTGGGGAGAGAGAGGGTGGGGAGAGAGAGGGGTGGGGAGAGAGAGAGAGAGGCGGGAGAGAGAGGGTGGGGAGAGACAGGGGTGGGGAGAGAGAGGGTGGGGAGAGACAGGGGCGGGGAGAGAGAGGCGGGAGAGAGAGGGTGGGGAGAGACAGGGGTGGGGAGAGACAGGGGCGGGGAGTGAGAGGGGTGGGGAGAGAGAGGGTGGGGAGAGAGAGAGGCGGGGAGAGAGAGGGGCGGGGAGAGAGAGGGCGGGGAGAGAGAGGGGCGGGGAGAGAGCCGGGGATATAAATATCTATAAGTCTGGAACAGTAATGGTACAGGGTAACCCCAAACAGTTTCAGCTGGACTTTCACATAATCAAAAAATTTGCCCAGCAGGAGAAGCTCTCCCTTGGGAAAGATACACCCACCCCGAGCAGGTCAGACCAGACCTCTTCATTATATAACCCCACAGACGAGCCACCCCCAGCGGAAAGTCAACCTCCCAGCACAGAGTACTACCCTCTCATTGAAATGAAGGATACATTTACCCAGCCGGAGGTAAGGCAGGTGGAGCTGGAACAGCAGGTGATTACACTCCAGTCAGCACAGACCCAGACAACAGTCCATCACAACAACACTCTCTTAACCAGACCTGAAGAGCTGGAGGTGGAGAGAGACATATCTGCACTCTGGACAGTGGTGAGACAACTTCAACAGAAGAAATAGCAGGAGCAGGAGAAGAACAGTGCACTAGAGGAGAGGATCAGACTGCTGGAGGAGAGGTTGAGGGGATGGCGTGTGACAGAGAACAACCCACTAGAGAGGTGGCCACCCCTGCAGAGAACCCAGCAGAACAGCCCACCTCAGGACCCGACAAAAGTCTCGACACCACAGCAGAACAGTCCACACCCTGACCATAGAGTCGACACCACAGCAGAACAGTCCACACCCTGACCATAGAGTCGACACCACAGCAGAACAGTCCACACCAGACCCTGACCATAGAGTCGACACCACAGCAGAACAGTCCACACCCTGACCATAGAGTCGACACCACAGCAGAACAGTCCACACCAGACCCTGACCATAGAGTCGACACCACAGCAGAACAGACAAATGAAGAACCCCAAGCCCAGTGGCTCTCACCCCCTCTGAACACCCCCCCTCGTCAGCCACCCTGATAGCCTTTCTGACAACCCCCCCACACCCACTGAGGACATTCACAAGACACAGATTTTTCTCCTTATGGACTCAAATGGGAAATATATACAAGAAAAAACTTTTTCCCAAACACAGTGTGTCTAAACTCTGGTGTCCAAACACCCAGCGCACCCTAGACCTTCTGTCTGAGGACCAACTAGGTTCACCTAGCCACATAATAATACACCCAGCGCACCCTAGACCTTCTGTCTGAGGACCAACTAGGTTCACCTAGCCACATAATGATACACACAGGCACAAACGACCTGAGAGCACAGCAGGAAAGGGTGGCCACAGCACTGAAGGGAGGTTATTGAAAAAGCCTCTTCTACAACACGGTTGTGGTTATCTCCACCCTGCTACCACGAAAAGACTTCCACCCTGCCACAATACAGCGGGTAAATGCAAGTATTTCCCATGACTGTGCCTCAAAACCAAATGTTTTCCTGGCCCACCACTCCACCCTGGACTTGAACAGCCTCTATGACCAGGTCCACCTCTACAAGGCAGCAGTGCCCACCTTTGCCCGGACTCTAAAGGACATCGCTCTCAAATGTATTCCCAACACTTCACACAGGAGCAACAGATCAATAGACACCTCACCCAGACCAGCGAGACACTTTCCCAGACCTGCAGTACCCCCCCCCCCCCCCCCTGGACCTACACATAGAGGACCCACGCCAAGAGGACTTACATCCAGACCACAGCACCCCCAGCCACATCCACACCCCCCACGTCAACCATGCCCACACCCCATTTAGGCCCCCTCAGATCAGACCTATGTCCCTCCTTCCCACCCCATGCACCCCACCCCCGCAAAGAGGGCTTCAACATGGAAGTCACACATACGCCTAGGCAGTGAGCGGGAAAACAGGTCCAACCCCCAATCTTACACTAGCCCAAGCCAATGGCATGTACCAGATGCTCAGCAGGCTCTGCTCACACTTACTGGCCTGAGGCCAAACCACACGACCAACAACATTGGACACTTTATGGAACACAAAAGCATTCACTATATCATCCTGGATTATCCAAGGCCTGAGGTCATCTGCCTTTGGCCTAAAGAGCAGGAACCCGGAAATCGGTAATAGAGAAATTGTCATCCTGCAAGAAACCTGGTATAGAGGAGACAGACCCACTGGTTGCCCTCTAGGTTACAGAGAGCTGGTAGTCCAATCCACCAAACTACCAGGTGTGAAACAGGGAAGGGACTCAGGGGGTATGCTAATTCAGTATAGAGCAGACCTAACTCACTCCATTAAATTAATCAAAACAGGAGCATTTTACATTTGGCTAGAAATTCAAAAGGAAATGATCTTAACAGAGAAAAATGTCCTCCTGTGTGCTACCTATATCCCCCCACTAGAATCCCCATATTTTAATGAAGACAGCTTCTCCATCCTGGAGGGGGAAATCAATCATTTCCAGGCCCATGGACATGTACTAGTCTGTGGCGACCTAAATGCCAGAACCGGACAAGAACCTGACACCCTCAGCACACAGGGGGTCATTCCCACCCCTATATGCCCCCCTAGGCACAACTATGACAACATAACCAACCAAAATGGGTCACAACTCCTGCAGCTCTGTCGCACGCTGGGTATGTACATATTCAATGGTAGGCTTTGAGGGGACTCCTATGGTAGGTACACCTATAGCTCATCTCTTGGCAGTAGTACTGTAGACTACTTTATCACTGACCTCAACCCAGAGTCTCTCAGAGCGTTCACAATCAGCCCACTGACACCACAGCAAAATCACAGTCTACTTGAACAGAGCAATACTCAATCATGAGGCATCAAAGCCAAAGGAACTGAGTCACATTAAGAAATGCTATAGATGGAAGGAATGCAGTTTGGAAACCTACCAAAAAACAATCAGGCAACAACAAATTCAATCCCTTTTAGACAATTTCCTGGGTAAAACGTTCCACTGTAATAGTGAAGGTGTAAACCTGGCAGTAGAAAATCTTAACAATATATTTGACCTCTCAGCTTCCCTATCAAATCTAAAAATCTCAAATAGAAAAGCCGAAGAAAATGAACAACAATGACAAATGGTTTGATGAAGAATGCAAAAATCTAAGAAAGAAATTGAGAAACCTGTCCAACCAAAACATAGAGACCCGGAAAACCTGAGTCTACGCCTTCACTATGGTGAATCACTAAAACAATACAGAAATACACTATGGAAAAAGAAGGAACAGCACGTCAGAAATCAGCTCAATGTAATTGAAGAATCCATAGAGTCTAACCACTTCTGGAAAATTCGTAAACACTAAACAAACAACAACACGAAGAATTATCTATCCAAAATGGAGATGTATGGATAAACCACTTCTCCAACCTTTTTGGCTCTATAACAAAGAATAAAGAGCAAAAACAATCAAATACAAATACAAATCATAGAATCAACAATTAAGGACTACCAGAACCCATTGGATTCTCCAATTACATTGAATGAGTTACAGGACAAAATAAAAACCCTCCAACCCAAAAAGGCCTGTGGTGTTGATGGTATCCTTAATGAAATGATCAAATATACAGACAACAAATTCCAATTGGCTATACTAAAACTCTTCAACATCATCCTTAGCTCTGGCATCTTCCCCAATATTTGGAACCAAGGACTGATCACCCCAATCCACAAAAGTGGAGACAAATTTGACCCCAATAACTACCGTGTCAACAGCAACCTTGGGAAAATCCTCTGCATTATCATTAACAGCAGACTCGTACATTTCCTCAGTGAAAACAATGTACTGAGCAAATGTCAAATTGGCTTTTTACCAAATTACCGTGCAACAGACCATGTATTCACCCTGCACACCCTAATTGACAACCAAACAAACCAAAACAAAGGCAATGTCTTCTCATGCTTTGTTGATTTCAAAAAAGCCTTTGACTCAATTTGGCATGAGGGTCTGCTATACAAATTGATGGAAAGTGTTGTTTGGGGTAAAACATACGACATTATAAAATCCATGTACACAAACAACAAGTGTGCTGTTAAAATTGGCAAAAACACACACATTTCTTCCCACAGGGCCGTTGGGTTAGACAGGGATGCAGCTTAAGCCACACCCTCTTCAACATATATATCAACGAATTGGCGCGGGCACTAGAAAGGTCTGCAGCACCTGCCCTCACCCTACTAGAATCTGAAGTCAAATGTCTACTGTTTGCTGATGATCTGGTGCTTCTGTCACCAACCAAGGAGGGCCTACAGCAGCACCTAGATATTCTGCACAGATTCTGCCAGACCTGGGCCCCTAACAGTAAATAGACCAAAATAATGATGTTCCAAAAAAGGTCCAGTCGCCAGGACCACAAATACAAATTCCATCTAGACACCATTGCCCTAGAGCACACAAAAAACTATATATACCTTGGCCTAAACATCAGCGCCACAGGTAACTTCCACAAAGCTGTGAACGATCTGAGAGACAAGGCAAGAAGGGCATTCTATGCCATCAAAAGGAACATAAAATTTGACTTACCAATCAGGATCTGGCTAAAAATATTTGAATCACTCATAGAGCCCATTGCCCTTTATGGTTGTGAGGTCTGGGGTCTGCTCACCAACCAAGATTTCACAAAATGGGACAAACATGAAATTGAGACTCTGCATGCAGAATTCTGCAAAAATATCCTCTGTGTACAACGTAGAACACCAAATAATGCATGCAGAGCAGAATTAGGCCAATACCCACTAATGATAAAAATCCAGAAAAGAGCAGTTAAATTCTATAACCACCTAAAAGGAAGCGATTCCCAAACCTTCCATAACAAAGCCATCACCAACAGAGAAATGAACCCGGAGAAGAGTCCCTTAAGCAAGCTGGTCCTGGGGCTCTGTTCACAAACACAAACAGACGCCACAGAGCCCCAAGACAGCAGCACAATTAGACCCAACCAAATCATGTGAAAACAAAAAGATAATTACTTAACACATTGGAAAGAATTAACAAAAAAACAGCAAACTAGAATGCTATTTGGCCATAAACAGAGAGGACACAGTGGCAGAATACCTGACCACTGTGACTGACCCAAACTTAAGGAAAGATTTGATTATGTACAGACTCAGTGAGCATGGCCTTGCTATTGAGAAAGGCCGCTGTAGGCAGACATGGCTCTCAAGAGAAGACAGGCTATGTGCACACTGCCCACAAAATGAGGTGGAAACTGAGCTGCACTTCCTAACCTCCTGCCCAATGTATGACCATATTAGAGACACATATTTACCTCAGATTACACAGACCCACAAAGAATTCGAAAACAAACCCAATTGTGATAAACTCCCATATCTACTGGGTCAAATTCCACAGTGTGCCATCACAGCAGCAAGATTTGTGACCTGTTGCCACAAGAAAAGGGCAACCAGTGAAGAACAGACACCATTGTAAATACAACCCATATTTATGCTTATTTATTTCCCTTTTGTACTTTAACCATTTGTACATTGTTACAACACTGTATATACATAAATATGAAATTTGTAATGTCTTTATTGTTTTGAAACTTCTGCATGTGCAATGTTACTGTTAATTTTATTGTTTATTTCACTTTCTATATTATCTACCTCACTTGCTTTGGCAATGTTAACACATGTTTCCCATGCCAATAAAGCCCCTTGAATTGAATTGAATTGAGAGAGGGGGGCGGGGAGAGACAGGTGGGGAGAGAGAGGGGCGGGGAGAGACGGGGGCGGGGAGAGAGAGAGGGGGGGAAAGAGAGGTGGAGAAGGGGGTGGGGAGAGAGAGAGGTGGGAGAGAGAGGGGTGGGGAGGGAGAGAGGTGGGGAGGGAGAGAGGTGGGGAGGAGAGAGGTGGGAGGAAGAGAGAGGTGGGGAGAAGAGAGGGGTGGGAGAGAGAGGGGTGGAGAGAGAGGTGGGGAGAGACGGGTGGGGAGAGAGAGGGCGGGGAAAGAGAGAGGTGGGGAGAGAGAGGTGGGGAGAGAGAGAGGTGGGGAGAGACAGAGGTGGGGAGAGAGAGGTGGGGTGAGAGGGAGGGGGGAGAGAGAGAGAGGTGGAAGAGAGAGAGAGGTGGGGAGAGAGAGGGAACAGATAGTGTGACTCTGTGATACATTGGAAGAGAGAGAGAAAGAAAGATTGTTGGTGGTGTGGGCTAGATAATAAAAAGAAGAGGTGAGAGACAGGGGCGGGGAGAGAGAGAGGTGGGGAAGAGAGGGGTGGGGAGAGAGAGGGGTGGAGAGAGAGGGTGGGGAGAGACGGGTGGGAGAGAGAGAGAGGGGTGGGGAGAGAGAGAGGTGGGGGTGGGGAGAGAGAGGTGGGGAGAGAGAGGCGGGGAAAGAGAGGGGCGGGGAGAGAGAGAGAGGTGGGGAGAGAAGAGGTGGGGAGAGAGAGAGGTTGGGGTGAGAGAGAGCGGAGGGAGAGAGGGAGGTGGGGAGAGAGGGTGGAGAGAGAGAGGGGTTGTGGAGAGAGAGAGGTGGGGAGAGAGGGGTGGGGAGAGAGAGAGGTGGGAGAGAGAGAGGTGAGGAGAGTAGAGAGAGTGGGGAGAGAGAGAGGTGGGGAAAGAGAGACGGTGGGGAGAGAGAGAAGCGGGGGAAAGAGAGAGGTGGGGAGAGAGAGAGGTGGGGAAAGAGAGAGGTGGGGAGAGCGAGAGAGGTGGGGAGAGGAGAGAGGGTGGGGAGAGAGAGAGGTGGGGAAAGAGAGAGGTGGGAGAGAGAGAAGCGGGGGAAGGGAAGAGAGAGGTGGGGAGAGAGAGAGGTTGGGGAGAGAGAGGGAAACAGATAGTGTGACTCCTTGGATACATTGGAAGAGAGAGAGAAAGAAAGATTGTTGGTGGTGTGGGCTAGATAAATAAAAAGAAGAGGTGAGAGGCTATATTGAGATGCTGTGAAGAGAGAAGAAGAGGTGAGAGGCTATATTGAGATGCTTTGAAGAGAGAAGAAGAGGTGAGAGGCTATTTTGAGATGCTATGAAGAGAGAAGAAGAGGTGAGAGGCTATATTGAGATGCTGTAAAGAGAGAAGAAGAGGTGAGAGGCTATATTGAGATGCTGTGAAGAGAGAAGAAGAGGTGAGAGGCTATATTGAGATGCTGTGAAGAGAATAAGAGGTAAGAGGCTATATTGAGATGCTGTGAAGAGAGAAGAAGAGGTGAGAGGCTATATTGAGATGCTGTGAAGAGAGAAGAAGAGGTGAGAGGCTATATTGAGATGCGACTCTGTACTGGTACCCCCTGTATATAGTCTCCACATTAACTCTGTACCGGTTCCCCCTGTATATAGTCTCCACATTGACTCTGTTCCGGTACCCCCTGTATATAGCCTCCACATTAACTCTGTTCCGGTACCTCCCCCTGTATATAGTCTCCACATTGACTCTGTTCCGGTACCCCCTGTATAATAGCCTCCACATTAACTCTGTTCCGGTACCCCCTGTATATAGTCCTGCCACATTGACTCTTTCCGGTATCCCCTGTATATAGTCCCCACATTGACTCTGTACCGGTACCCCCCTGTATATAGCCTCCACATTAACTCTGTTCCGGTACCCCCTGTATATAGCCTCCACATTAACTCTGTACCGGTACCCCCCTGTATATAGTCTCCACATTAACTCTGTAGCGGTACCCCCTGTATATACCCTCCACATTAACTCTGTTCCGGAACCCCCTGTATATAGTCTCCACATTAACTCTGTAGCGGTACCCCCTGTATATAGTCTCCACATTGACTCTGTACCGGTACCCCTGTATATAGTCTCCACATTAACTCTGTAGCGGTACCCCCTGTATATAGTCTCCATATTGACTCTGTACCGGTACCCCCTGTATATAGTCTCCACATTAACTCTGTACCGGTACCCCCCTGTATATAGTCCCCACATTAACTCTGTTCCGGAACCCCCTGTATATAGTCTCCACATTAACTCTGTAGCGGTACCCCCTGATATAGTCTCCCACATTAACTCTGTTCCGGTACCCCCTGTATATAGTCTCCACATTAACTCTGTACTGGTACCCCCTGTATATAGTCTCCACATTAACTCTGTACTGGTACCCCCTGTATATAGTCTCCACATTAACTCTGTAGCGGTACCCCCTGTATATAGCCTCCACATTGACTCTCTACCGGTACCCCTGTATATAGTCTCCAGATTAACTCTGTAGCGGTACCCCCTGTATATAGCCTCCACATTGACTCTCTACCGGTACCCCTGTATATAGTCTCCAAATTGACTCTCTACCGGTACCCCCTGTATATAGTCTCCACATTAACTCTGTACTGGTACCCCCTGTATATAGTCCTCCACATTGACTCTGTTCCGGTACCCCCTGTATATAGTCTCCACATTGACTCTGTACCGGTACCCCCCTGTATATAGCCTCCACATTAACTCTGTTCCGGTACCCCCTGTATATAGCCTCCACATTAACTCTGTACCGGTACCCCCTGTATATAGCCTCCACATTAACTCTGTTCCGGTACCCCCTGTATATAGCCTCCACATTAACTCTGTTCCGGTACCCCCTGTATATAGCCTCCACATTAACTCTGTACCGGTACCCCCTGTATATAGTCTCCACATTGACTCTGTACCGGTACCCCCTTGTATATAGCCTCCACATTGACTCTGTACTGGTACCCCCTGTATATAGCCTCCACATTGACTCTGTACTGGTACCCCCTGTATATAGTCTCCACATTGACTCTGTACCGGGTACCCCCTGTATATAGTCTCCACATTGACTGTACCGGTACCCCCTGTATATAGTCTCCACATTGACTCTGTACTGGTACCCCCTGTATATAACCTCCACATTGACTCTGTACTGGTACCCCCTGTATATAGTCTCCACATTGACTCTGTACTGGTACCCCCTGTATATAACCTCCACATTGACTCTGTACTGGTACCCCCTGTATATAGTCTCCACATTAACTCTGTACTGGTACCCCCTGTATATAGTCTCCACATTAACTCTGTACTGGTACCCCCTGTATATAGTCTCCACATTGACTCTGTACCGGTACCCCTGTATATAGTCTCCACATTAACTCTGTAGCGGTACCCCCTGTATATAGCCTCCACATTGACTCTCTACCGGTACCCCTGTATATAGTCTCCAAATTGACTCTGTACTGGTACCCCCTGTATATAGTCTCCACATTAACTCTGTACTGGTACCCCCTGTATATAGCCTCCACATTAACTCTGTTCCGGTACCCCCTGTATATAGCCTCCACATTAACTCTGTTCCGGTACCCCCTGTATATAGCCTCCACATTAACTCTGTACGGTACCCCCTGTATATAGTCTCCACATTGACTCTGTACTGGTACCCCCTGTATATAGCCTCCACATTGACTCTGTACTGGTACCCCCTGTATATAGTCTCCACATTGACTCTGTACTGGTACCCCCTGTATATAGTCTCCACATTGACTCTGTACCGGTACCCCCTGTATATAGTCTCCACATTGACTGTACCGGTACCCCCTGTATATAGTCTCCACATTGACTCTGTACTGGTACCCCCTGTATATAACCTCCACATTGACTCTGTACTGGTACCCCCTGTATATAGTCTCCACATTGACTCTGTACTGGTACCCCCTGTATATAACCTCCACATTGACTCTGTACTGGTACCCCCTGTATATTGTCTCCACATTAACTCTGTACTGGTACCCCCTGTATATAGTCTCCACATTAACTCTGTACTGGTACCCCCTGTATATAGTCTCCACATTAACTCTGTTCCGGTACCCCCTGTATATAGTCTCCACATTAACTCTGTACTGGTACCCCCTGTATATAGTCTCCACATTAACTCTGTACTGGTACCCCCTGTATATAGTCTCCACATTAACTCTGTAGCGGTACCCCCTGTATATTAGCCTCCACATTGACTCTCTACCGGTACCCCTGTATATAGTCTCCACATTAACTCTGTAGCGGTACCCCCTGTATATAGCCTCAACATTGACTCTCTACCGGTACCCCTGTATATAGTCTCCACATTAACTCTGTACTGGTACCCCTGTATATAGTCTCCACATTGACTCTGTTCCGGTACCCCCTGTATATAGTCTCCACATTGACTCTGTACCGGTACCCCCCTGTATATAGCCTCCACATTAACTCTGTTCCGGTACCCCCTGTATATAGCCTCCACATTAACTCTGTACCGGTACCCCCTGTATATAGCCTCCACATTAACTCTGTTCCGGTACCCCCTGTATATAGCCTCCACATTAACTCTGTTCCGGTACCCCCTGTATATAGCCTCCACATTAACTCTGTACCGGTACCCCCTGTATATAGTCTCCACATTGACTCTGTACCGGTACCCCCTTGTATATAGCCTCCACATTGACTCTGTACTGGTACCCCCTGTATATAGCCTCCACATTGACTCTGTACTGGTACCCCCTGTATATAGTCTCCACATTGACTCTGTACCGGTACCCCCCTGTATATAGTCTCCACATTGACTGTACCGGTACCCCCTGTATATAGTCTCCACATTGACTCTGTACTGGTACCCCCTGTATATAACCTCCACATTGACTCTGTACTGGTACCCCCTGTATATAGTCTCCACATTGACTCTGTACTGGTACCCCCTGTATATAACCTCCACATTGACTCTGTACTGGTACCCCCTGTATATAGTCTCCACATTAACTCTGTACTGGTACCAACTGTATATAGTCTCCACATTAACTCTGTACTGGTACCCCCTGTATATAGTCTCCACATTGACTCTGTACCGGTACCCCTGTATATAGTCTCCACATTAACTCTGTAGCGGTACCCCCTGTATATAGCCTCCACATTGACTCTCTACCGGTACCCCTGTATATAGTCTCCAAATTGACTCTCTACCGGTACCCCCTGTATATAGTCTCCACATTAACTCTGTACTGGTACCCCCTGTATATAGTCTCCACATTGACTCTGTTCCGGTACCCCCTGTATATAGTCTCCACATTGACTCTGTACCGGTACCCCCCTGTATATAGCCTCCACATTAACTCTGTTCCGGTACCCCCTGTATATAGCCTCCACATTAACTCTGTACCGGTACCCCCTGTATATAGCCTCCACATTAACTCTGTTCCGGTACCCCCTGTATATAGCCTCCACATTAACTCTGTTCCGGTACCCCCTGTATATAGCCTCCACATTAACTCTGTACCGGTACCCCCTGTATATAGTCTCCACATTGACTCTGTACCGGTACCCCCTTGTATATAGCCTCCACATTGACTCTGTACTGGTACCCCCTGTATATAGCCTCCACATTGACTCTGTACTGGTACCCCCTGTATATAGTCTCCACATTGACTCTGTACTGGTACCCCCCTGTATATAGTCTCCACATTGACTCTGTACCGGTACCCCCTGTATATAGTCTCCACATTGACTGTACCGGTACCCCCCTGTATATAGTCTCCACATTGACTCTGTACTGGTACCCCCTGTATATAACCTCCACATTGACTCTGTACTGGTACCCCCTGTATATAGTCTCCACATTGACTCTGTACTGGTACCCCCTGTATATAACCTCCACATTGACTCTGTACTGGTACCCCCTGTATATAGTCTCCACATTAACTCTGTACTGGAACCCCCTGTATATAGTCTCCACATTAACTCTGTACTGGTACCCCCTGTATATAGTCTCCACATTGACTCTGTACCGGTACCCCTGTATATAGTCTCCACATTAACTCTGTACTGGTACCCCCTGTATATAGTCTCCACATTAACTCTGTACTGGTACCCCCTGTATATAGTCTCCACATTAACTCTGTACTGGTACCCCCTGTATATAGTCTCCACATTAACTCTGTAGCGGTACCCCCTGTATATAGCATCCACATTGACTCTCTACCGGTACCCCTGTATATAGTCTCCACATTAACTCTGTAGCGGTACCCCTGTATATAGCCTCCACATTGACTCTCTACCGGTACCCCTGTATATAGTCTCCACATTGACTCTCTACCGGTACCCCCTGTAAATAGTCTCCACATTAACTCTGTACTGGTACCCCCTGTATATAGTCTCCACATTAAACTCTGTACTGGTACCCCCTGTATATAGTCTCCACATTAACTCTGTACTGGTACCCCCTGTATATAGTCTCCACATTAACTCTGTACTGGTACCCCCTGTATATAGTCTCCACATTAACTCTGTACTGGTACCCCCTGTATATAGTCTCCACATTAACTCTGTACTGGTACCCCCTGTATATAGTCTCCACATTAACTCTGTACTGGTACCCCCTGTATATAGTCTCCACATTGACTCTGTTCCGGTACCCCCTGTATATAGCCTCCACATTAACTCTGTTCCGGTACCCCCTGTATATAGTCTCCACATTGACTCTGTTCTGGTACCCCCTGTATATAGTCTCCACATTGACTCTGTACCGGTACCCCCCTGTATATAGCCTCCACATGAACTCTGTTCCGGTACCCCCTGTATATAGCCTCCACATTAACTCTGTACCGGTACCCACCTGTATATAGTCTCCACATTAACTCTGTAGCGGTACCCCCTGTATATAGCCTCCACATTAACTCTGTTCCGGAACCCCCTGTATATAGTCTCCACATTAACTCTGTAGCGGTACCCCCTGTATATAGTCTCCACATTGACTCTGTACCGGTACCCCTGTATATAGTCTCCACATTAACTCTGTAGCGGTACCCCCTGTATATAGTCTCCACATTGACTCTGTACCGGTACCCCCTGTATATAGTCTCCACATTAACTCTGTACCGGTACCCCCCTGTATATAGTCTCCACATTAACTCTGTTCCGGAACCCCCTGTATATAGTCTCCACATTAACTCTGTAGCGGTACCCCCTGTATATAGTCTCCACATTAACTCTGTTCCGGTACCCCCTGTATATAGTCTCCACATTAACTCTGTACTGGTACCCCCTGTATATAGTCTCCACATTAACTCTGTACTGGTACCCCCTGTATATAGTCTCCACATTAACTCTGTAGCGGTACCCCCTGTATATAGCCTCCACATTGACTCTCTACCGGTACCCCTGTATATAGTCTCCACATTAACTCTGTAGCGGTACCCCCTGTATATAGCCTCCACATTGACTCTCTACCGGTACCCCTGTATATAGTCTCCACATTGACTCTCTACCGGTACCCCCTGTATATAGTCTCCACATTAACTCTGTACTGGTACCCCCTGTATATAGTCTCCACATTGACTCTGTTCCGGTACCCCCTGTATATAGTCTCCACATTGACTCTGTACCGGTACCCCCCTGTATATAGCCTCCACATTAACTCTGTTCCGGTACCCCCTGTATATAGCCTCCACATTAACTCTGTACCGGTACCCCCTGTATATAGCCTCCACATTAACTCTGTTCCGGTACCCCCTGTATATAGCCTCCACATTAACTCTGTTCCGGTACCCCCTGTATATAGCCTCCACATTAACTCTGTACCGGTACCCCCTGTATATAGTCTCCACATTGACTCTGTACCGGTACCCCCTTGTATATAGCCTCCACATTGACTCTGTACTGGTACACCCTGTATATAGCCTCCACATTGACTCTGTACTGGTACCCCCTGTATATAGTCTCCACATTGACTCTGTACTGGTACCCCCTGTATATAGTCTCCACATTGACTCTGTACCGGTACCCCCTGTATATAGTCTCCACATTGACTGTACCGGTACCCCCTGTATATAGTCTCCACATTGACTCTGTACTGGTACCCCCTGTATATAACCTCCACATTGACTCTGTACTGGTACCCCCTGTATATAGTCTCCACATTGACTCTGTACTGGTACCCCCTGTATATAACCTCCACATTGACTCTGTACTGGTACCCCCTGTATATAGTCTCCACATTAACTCTGTACTGGTACCCCCTGTATATAGTCTCCACATTAACTCTGTAGCGGTACCCCCTGTATATAGTCTCCACATTAACTCTGTTCCGGTACCCCCTGTATATAGTCTCCACATTAACTCTGTACTGGTACCCCCTGTATATAGTCTCCACATTAACTCTGTACTGGTACCCCCTGTATATAGTCTCCACATTAACTCTGTAGCGGTACCCCCTGTATATAGCCTCCACATTGACTCTCTACCGGTACCCCTGTATATAGTCTCCACATTAACTCTGTAGCGGTACCCCCTGTATATAGCCTCCACATTGACTCTCTACCGGTACCTCTGTATATAGTCTCCACATTGACTCTCTACCGGTACCCCCTGTATATAGTCTCCACATTAACTCTGTACTGGTACCCCCTGTATATAGTCTCCACATTGACTCTGTTCCGGTACCCCCTGTATATAGTCTCCACATTGACTCTGTACCGGTACCCCCCTGTATATAGCCTCCACATTAACTCTGTTCCGGTACCCCCCTGTATATAGCCTCCACATTAACTCTGTACCGGTACCCCCTGTATATAGCCTCCACATTAACTCTGTTCCGGTACCCCCTGTATATAGCCTCCACATTAACTCTGTTCCGGTACCCCCTGTGTATAGCCTCCACATTAACTCTGTACCGGTACCCCCTGTATATAGTCTCCACATTGACTCTGTACCGGTACCCCCTTGTATATAGCCTCCACATTGACTCTGTACTGGTACACCCTGTATATAGCCTCCACATTGACTCTGTACTGGTACCCCCTGTATATAGTCTCCACATTGACTCTGTACTGGTACCCCCTGTATATAGTCTCCACATTGACTCTGTACCGGTACCCCCTGTATATAGTCTCCACATTGACTGTACCGGTACCCCCTGTATATAGTCTCCACATTGACTCTGTACTGGTACCCCCTGTATATAACCTCCACATTGACTCTGTACTGGTACCCCCTGTATATAGTCTCCACATTGACTCTGTACTGGTACCCCCTGTATATAACCTCCACATTGACTCTGTACTGGTACCCCCTGTATATAGTCTCCACATTAACTCTGTACTGGTACCCCCTGTATATAGTCTCCACATTAACTCTGTACTGGTACCCCCTGTATATAGTCTCCACATTAACTCTGTACTGGTACCCCCTGTATATAGTCTCCACATTAACTCTGTACCGGTACCTCCTGTATATAGTCTCCACATTAACTCTGTACTGGTACCCCCTGTATATAGTCTCCACATTAACTCTGTACTGGTACCCCCTGTATATAGTCTCCACATTGACTCTGTACTGGTACCCCCTGTATATAGTCTCCACATTGACTCTGTACTGGTACCCCCTGTATATAGTCTCCATATTGACTCTGTACCGGTACCCCCTCTATATAGTCTCCATATTAACTCTGTACCGGTACCCCCTGTATATAGTCTCCACATTAACTCTGTACCGGTACCCCCTGTATATAGTCTCCACATTAACTCTGTACCGGTACCCCCTGTATATAGTCTCCACATTGACTCTGTACCGGTACCCCCTGTATATAGTCTCCACATTGACTCTGTACCGGTACCCCCTGTATATAGTCTCCACATTGACTCTGTACCGGTACCCCCTGTATATAGTCTCCACATTGACTCTGTACCGGTACCCCCTGTATATAGTCTCCACATTAACTCTGTACTGGTACCCCCTGTATATAGCCTCCACATTGACTCTGTACTGGTACCCCCTGTATATAGTCTCCACATTGACTCTGTACCGGTACCCCCGTATATAGTCTCCACATTAACTCTGTATCAGTACCCCCTGTATATAGTCTCCACATTAACTCTGTTCCGGTACCCCCTGTATATAGCCTCCACATTAACTCTGTACCGGTACCCCCTGTATATTGTCTCCACATTGACTCTGTACTGGTACCCCCTGTATATAGTCTCCACATTGACTCTGTACCAGTACCCCCTGTATATAGTCTCCACATTGACTCTGTACTGGTACCCCCTGTATATAGTCTCCACATTAACTCTGTACCGGTTCCCCCTGTATATAGTCTCCACATTGACTCTGTACCGGTACCCCCTGTATAAAGTCTATTGTTATTTTACTGCTCTTTAATTACTTGTTCCTTTTATTTCTTATTCATATTTTTAAACTGAATTGCTGGTTTCTTGTAAGTTACCATTTCACTTCTCTGGTGTGACTAATACGATTCGATTTTATGTCATTGATGATCCTTTTGGTCTTCCTGTGACATCGGGTGCTGTAGGTGTCCTGACAGCTGTAACTCTAGTGTGTAGGTGGAGGGGTTTGCTTGAGAGCGAGGGAGCGAGAGACAGACAGAGATAGAGATGTCTGTGTAGGTGGAGGGGTTTGCGTGAGAGCGAGGGAGCGAGAGACAGACAGAGATAGAGATGTCTGTGTGGGTGGAAGGGTTTGTGGTAAGCATGGGCAGAGGTGTGCCAGCCTCCCTGCCTGCGTATTTATCATCTCCCTGGTGTCTCCCGGGTGTCTCCCTGCCTGCCTACATGTTATCTACCTCCCTGGTGTCTCTCTGGTGTCTCTCTGGTGTCTCCCTGGTGTCTCTCTGGTGTCTCCCTGGTGTCTCTCTGGTGTCTCCCTCCCTCCCTCCCTGCCTGTGTATTTCCCGGGTGTCTTCCTGCCTGCCTACATATTGTCTACCTCCCTGGTTTCTCCCTTCCTGTCTACATATTGTCTCCCTCCCTGGTGCCTCTGGTGTCTCCCTGGTGTCTCCCTGGGGTCTCCCTGGTTTCTCCCTGGTGTCTCCCTGGTGTCTCCCTGGTGTTTCATGGTGTCTCCCTGGTGTTTTCCTGGTGTTTCCCTGGGGTCTCCCTTGTGTTTTCATGGTATCTCCCTGGTGTTTCACGGTATCTCCCTGGTATCTCCCTGGTGTTTCCATGGTATCTCCCTGGTATCTCCCTGGTGTTTCATGGTATCTCCCTGGTGTTTTCATGGTGTCTCCCTGGTGTTTTCATGGTATCTCCCTGGTGTTTTCATGGTATCTCCCTGGTGTCTCCCTGGTGTTTTCATGGTATCTCCCTGGTATCTCCCTGGTGTTTTCATGGTATCTCCCTGGTATCTCCCTGGTGTTTTCATGGTATCTCCCTGGTGTTTTCATGGTATCTCCCTGGTGTTTTCATGGTGTCTCCCTGGTATCTCCCTGGTATCTCTCTGGTGTTTTCATGGTATCTCCCTGGTATCTCCCTGGTGTTTTCATGGTATCTCCCTGGTGTTTTCATGGTATCTCCCTGGTATCTCCCTGGTGTTTTCATGGTATCTCCCTGGTGTTTTCCTGGTGTCTCCCTGCCTGCCTACATATTATCTACCTCCATAGTGTCTCCCCAGTGTCTCCCTGGTGTCAAACTGATGTACTACCCTCATCTGACCACAGGGGGGTAGAGAGATATGGAGGAAGAGATACTGTACACTAAAGTCATTGTCAAAAGTTTGAGAATGATACAAATAGTAATTTCCACAAAGTTTGCTGCTTCAGTGTCTTTAGATATTTTTGTCAGATGTTACTATGGAATACTGAAGTATAATTATAAGCATTTCATACGTGTCAAAGGCTTTTATTGACAATTACATGAAGTTGATGCAAAGAGTCAATATTTGCAGTGTTCTTTTTCTTCAAGACCTCTACAATCCTCCCTGGCATGCTATCAATTAAAACCTGTTAGGGCTAGGGGGACCTGAAAAGGCAGAGTGTGAAATTCAAAAATATTCTTTAGAAATATTTAACTTTCATACATTCACAAGTGCAATATTTCAAATGAAAGCTTAACTTCTTGTTAATCTACCCATCGTGTCCGATTTCAAAAAGGCTTTACAGCGAAAGCACACCACATGATTATGTTAGGTCAGAGCCTAGTCACAAAAACACATACAGCCATTTTCCAGCAATATCCTTCCCTGTGAAGCCCTTTTTGTGCACAGCAATGAGGACGGCATGTGTTTCCTTGCAGGTAACCATAATTGAAGGAGGAAGAACAATTGAAGCTTCCAGTCTGTTATTCGACCTCAATAAGCATGACAGAGTGATCTCCAGCCTTGTCCTCGTCAACACTCTTATCCGGACAGTTTTGTTTTGTTTTGGTCTTGTCCGGACAGTTTTGTTTTGTTTTGGTCTTGTCCAGAGAGTTTTGTTTTGGTCTTGTCCAGAGAGTTTTGTTTTGGTCTTGTCCAGACAGTTTTGTTTTGGTCTTGTCCGGACAGTTTTGTTTTGTTTTGGCCAGGGCCAGGGCCCTATGGGTAGTGCACTACTTTGACCTGGGCCCTATGGGTAGTGTACTACTTTGACCTGGGCCCTATGGGTAGTGTACTACTTTGACCAGGGCCCTATGGATAGTGTACTACTTTGACCAGGGCCCTATGGATAGTGTACTACTTTGACCAGGGCCCTATGGGTAGTGTACTACTTTAGACCAGAGCCCTATGGGTAGTGTACTACTTTGACCAGGGCCCTATGGGTAGTGTACTACTTTAGACCAGAGCCCTATGGTAGTACACTACTTTAGACCAGGGCCCTATGGGTAGTGCACTGCTTTGACCAGGGCCCTATGGGTAGTGTACTACTTTGACCAGGGCCCTATGGGTAGTGTACTACTTTGACCAGGGTCCTATGGGTAGTGTACTACTTTAGACCAGAGCCCTATGGGTAGTGCACTACTTTAGACCAGGGCCCTATGGGTAGTGCACTACTTTGACCAGGGCCCTATGGGTAGTGCACTGCTTTGACCAGGGCCCTATGGGTAGTGCACTACTTTGACCAGGGCCCTATGGGTAGAGCACTACTTTAGACCAGAGCCCTATGGGTAGAGCACTACTTTGACCAGGGCCCACAAGGTGTCATTTGGGATGTAACCAGGAAGAAGTTATGCTGAGGGGGACAACCTCAGTAATTTATCATCACCAGGCCTTTTAACACTCAATACATTTTCTTTACACGGTCTGACACACACACACACACACACACACACACACACACACACACACACACACACACACTCACACTCACACTCACACACAGACCAACCATTGACAGACAGTGAAATGTGCAAGAGGGAAACTCAAGACAAAAAAATGATTTAGCTTCTTTTTTATTTTATCAGTTTATTTGGCAAATAAATCTCACTTGTTTTGTATTTAATTTATTTACAATAGTAAAAATAAATCATTTGTCGATGATATTTAGGATTATACATTGGACACTTACAGTGCAATTATTGTAACATGTCCCTTCTCATAATGTCCCAAATGCAACCCTATTCCCACTGGATTGCCCTACATCTGACAAGGGCACATAGGGCTCTGGTCTAAAGTAGTGCACTACACATAGGGCTCTGGTGTAAAGTAGTGCACTTACCCATAGGGCTCTGGTCTAAAGTAGTGCACTTACCCATAGGGCTCTGGTCTAAAGTAGTGCACTACCCATAGGGCTCTGGTCTAAAGTAGTGCACTACCCATAGGGCTCTGGTCTAAAGTAGTGCACTACCCATAGGGCTCTGGTCTAAAGTAGTGCACTACCCATAGGGCTCTGGTCTAAAGTAGTGCACTACCCATAGGGCTCTGGTCTAAAGTAGTGCACTACCCATAGGGCTCTGGTCTAAAGTAGTACACTACCCATAGGGCTCTGGTCTAAAGTAGTGTACTACCCATAGGGCTCTGGTCTAAAGTAGTGCACTACCCATAGGGCTCTGGTCTAAAGTAGTGCACTACCCATAGGGCTCTGGTCTAAAGTAGTGCACTACCCATAGGGCTCTGGTCTAAAGTAGTGCACTACCCATAGGGCTCTGGTCTAAAGTAGTGCACTACCCATAGGGCTCTGGTCTAAAGTAGTGCCCTACCCATAGGGCTCTGGTCTAAAGTAGTGCACTACCCATAGGGCTCTGGTCTAAAGTAGTGCACTACCCATAGGGCTCTGGTCTAAAGTAGTGCACTACCCACAGGGCTCTGGTCTAAAGTAGTGCACTACCCACAGTGCTCTGGTCTAAAGTAGTGCACTACCCACAGGGCTCTGGTCTAAAGTAGTGCACAACCCATAGGGCTCTGGTCTAAAGTAGTGCACTACCCATAGGGCTCCTGGTCAAAAGTAGTGCACTACCCATAGGGCTCCTAGTCAAAAGTAGTGCACTATGTAGGGAATAGGGTGCCATTTGGAAGACACATATAAAGTGCATTGTACTTGTCATCATCAGATATTTAACAATATAAAGAAGAAAATAAAAACATGATTCCAGGCTCCTACGTCCTAAATCACACCCTATCCCTTACACACTCCACTGCTTTTGCTATTGGAGTTAGGGTGTCATTTGGGACGTAAACAATAAGAACAACAATAATATGTCAGCTCTGTTATGTCACAGTATCATCAACCAATCAAGTCCCTTGTTCAGGGCCTGACTTCCTTATTCTGTGAGGGACACATCCTAACTTTTTTTTTGATCAGACCCTTTTTTTTTTACATACCCAAAACTAACTGCCTGTAGCTCAGGACCTGAAGCAAGGACATGCATGTTCTTGATACCATTTGAACGGAAACAGTTGTGGAAATGTGAAATTAATGTAGGAGAATATAACACATTAGATATTGTAAAAGAAAATACAACGTTTTTTTTGTCTTTGAAATGCAAGAGAAAGGCCAAGATGTTACAGTCCAGTTTAGGCGCAATTTATATTTTCGCCACTAGATGGCAGCAGTGTACTTGCAACGTTTTAGACTGATTCAATGAACCATTGTATTTCTGTTCAAAATGTTGTATCAAGACTGCCCAAATGTGCCTAATTGGTTTATTGATACATTTTCATGTTCAAAACTGTGCACTCTCCTCAAACAATAGCATGGTATTCTTTCACTGTCATAGCTACTGGAAATTGGACAGTGCAGTTAGATTAACAAGAATTTAAGTTTTCTTCCAGTATCAGATATGTCAATGTCCTGGGAAATGTTCTTGTTACGTACAACCTCATGCTAATCACATTAGCCTACATTAGTTCAACCGTCCCGCAGGGGACCCACCGATCCTGTAGAGGATTTAAGTTTAAATTAGGATTTCTCCCCTAAGAAACAATGACAATTCAACCATAAACAATGTTTAATCTGTGAAGGCTATACATGGTCCCAGTGAAGTTTAGCTCTCAGGTACTGCTATAGACAATCTTTTAGTAAAAGTGAAGATAAAATGGCCGAACATGACATTTTACCCTGTTCTAAAATGTTAATGAATGGGGGTTACATAGCCTAGTGCTTTCAATGTGCTGAAAGCTCTTTACACAGTGGGAAAGGCTAGTTGATTTAGTGAGTCAGTCTCTTTTGATTTTCTCCTATGTGTGCACACACACACACACACACACACACACACACACACACACACACACACACACAGGTGGCTTAGTTTTAGTGGTTCTTTTGTTAAGCAGCAAAAGCCTTAGCAACGGAATCCATCTTTACACAGACTCCGATATGAGAGAGAGAGAGGTAGAGAGGTAGAGAGAGAGAGGTAGAGAGAGAGAGAGGTAGAGAGAGAGAGAGGTAGAGAGGTAGAGGTAGATAGAGAGATAGAGGTAGAGAGGTAGAGAGAGAGAGGGTGAGAGAGAGGTAGAGAGAGAGAGGTAGAGAGGTAGAGAGAGAGAGATGAAGGAGAGAGAGAGAGGTAGAGAGGTAGAGAGGGGGAGAGAGAGAGAGAGAGAGAGAGAGAGAGAGATGAAGGAGAGAGATGAAGGAGAGAGAGAGAGAGATGAAGGAGAGAGAGAGATGAAGGAGAGAGATGAAGGAGAGAGAGAGAGAGATGAAGGAGAGAGAGGTAGAGAGAGAGAGATGAAGGAGAGAGGAGTAGAGAGGTAGAGAGAGAGAGATGAAGGAGAGAGGGGTAGAGAGAGAGAGATAGAGAGGTAGAGAGAGAGAGAGAGAGAGAGAGATATGAAGGAGAGAGGGGTAGAGAGGTAGAGAGAGAGAGATGAAGGAGAGAGGGGTAGAGAGGTAGAGAGAGAGAGATGAAGGAGAGAGGGGTAGAGAGGTAGAGAGAGAGATGAAGGAGAGAGAGAGAGGGGTTGGGGTTGGGGTAGGGGTTGGGGATAAAATGTTCCTAGATCAGTCTTGTTCGATCAGGGTCTTGTGTATAATCTCAACATCAGACGTGGTAGGCTATCATACTATCTCAAAGCTCATGAATGCCTTTACCGTGATAAATACATCAACCAAAATAAACCACTAGTCATAAGTAAGAAATATGGCACTTTTTTAGCATAATCCACCACACATTGTTTCAAGAAATGATTTTGACCATTGATAAGAACACACACACACACACACATTAACAACAATATTATTTAAACACATGCCCTGATGACGAATATGTAAAAATATGTAAAAAATATGTTTCTGTACAGCATTGAATAAGGAAAATAACTCCCTTTCTCTCCTGAAGAGACAGTGGCAAGGGTACAGAAATAGAATGAGTAGAATCTATTTATATCGGTTTGTCTACAGCAGTATGGCCCATCTTGGTGTGTTTATACATACGGGAGTCAAGCTTTTATCCTGGAGGCCCACCGTGTCTGCTGTAGTTTTCGTTCCTCTGTTAATTGACCAATTAACCAATTAACATCACTGATTGGCTATAGAGTGGTCACAGCTGGTTTCCAGGTGTGATTCAAGAGACTAATTGAAAGTCAATGATGAGGATCACCTGGTTCGTGATCATCAGGCACCAATACGGAAGAAAACGAACTGAAACTAATATGGACATCCTGCCCTATTTTCATTCCTCCGATTCGATCCTCCGATTTCTATTGGACAAATTCATTGTGAACCACGGGGTGACACACACACACACACACACACAGTGCTAGGTCGTTCCACCCCCGCTCTATAGGCATAACAGAGTATATATTCACGATAACGGGATTCAATGACACTTGAGGACGCACCTCACATCAGAGAGTTTCTACCACCGTGGTTGAACGATTCCATCAGAGTTTCCACCACCGTGGTTGAACGTTTCCATCAGAGAGTTTCTACCACCGTGGCTGAACGATTCCATCAGAGTTTCCACCACCGTGGTTGAACGATTCCATCAGAGAGTTTCTACCACCGTGGTTGAACGATTCCATCAGAGTTTCTACCACCGTGGCTGACCGATTCCATCAGAGAGTTTCTACCACCGTGGCTGAACGATTCCATCAGAGAGTTTCTACCACCGTAGTTGAACGATTCCATCAGAGAGTTTCTACCACCGTGGTTGAACGATTCCATCAGAGTTTCTACCACCGTGGTTGATCGATTCCATCAGAGAGTTTCTACCACCGTGGTTGAACGATTCCATCAGAGTGACCAGGGATGTATTCATTACTCACAAATATAAACCCAATATAAACCCAATATAAACCTGTTGTCATCTGCTTTGAAGGCTGACACAAGCAGATAATACTTATCTGGATGTTATCATAGATATATATCATAGATATTCATCATATCTAGATCTATCTAGAATCTAGTTCTATAATCAGTCACATGGTGATCCATAATTATGGTTTATGTAGATTTAGGCTAACATGTTTCTGTTTCTGGTTTTACTGTTGAACGTTGTGAGAGCTTGATTTGAAGGGATTCTATCGTTCATTAGTTCCAGTTCCCCCTCTCTCAGTTGTAGCTTTTTGAGATTGACCTGTACACGGTAGTAAGTAACACTGTTGGAGCTATTTTATCCACTACAAACACACTGAACGTTATTGCAGAGGAGTTAGGTACGATAAGGCCAACGGAAGAGTTACAGAATCTGCATTTTCAAGGAATTGGAGGAATTGGGTTTGCATTCATTGTCTGACTACACTACAGACCCAATAGAACCGTATTCCCTATCTAGTGCATTGCTTTGCAGGGCCCATAGAGCTCACAATTAGTGCACTATATCGGCAACAAGGGTGCCATTCGGGGCTCAGCCTAACAGGGAAAGCATGTGACTGTTTGCTCGTCCATCCCGCTGAATAGAAAACTATAGAAAAGACACCATTTTACAAAGTAGAAAAAGTCCATCATCAACATTATGAACAAGTTATTATCAAGTAAGTTCATGTCCAGTAAGTTATTGTCCAATAAGTTAATGTCCAGTAAGTTCATGTCCAGTAAGTTCATGTCCAGTAAGTTATTGTCCAATAAGTTCATGTCCAGTAAGTTCATGTCCAGTAAGTTCATGTCCAGTAAGTTAACGTCCAGTAAGTTCATGTCCAGTAAGTTAACGTCCAGTAAGTTAATAACGTCCAGTAAGTTAACGTCCAGTAAGTTAATGTCCAGTAAGTTAACGTCCAGTAAGTTAACGTCCAGTAAGTTCATGCCCAGTAAGTTAACGCCCAGTAAGTTAATGTCCAGTAAGTTCATGTCCAGTAAGTTAACGTCCAGTAAGTTAATGTCCAGTAAGTTCATGCCCAGTAAGTTAACGCCCAGTAAGTTAATGTCCAGTAAGTTAATGTCCAGTAAGTTCATGTCCAGTAAGTTAACGTCCAGTAAGTTAACGTCCAGTAAGTTAACGTCCAGTAAGTTCATGCCCAGTAAGTTAACGCCCAGTAAGTTATTGTCCAGTAAGTTAACGTCCAGTAAGTTAACGTCCAGTAAGTTAATGTCTAGTCCTGTGCTCCATTTTGAGAGTTGCCTGTTATAGTTTGTTCTTCATTTTTTTTTAACTAATTGTCCATTGAAACACCAAGCCCTATTACTGTCCCTGTTTCCCAACACAGCTGACTATCACCATGACTGGTACATCACCAGGCCTTTATCCACAGTAGTATTTTACCACTGTTGGTGTGTTGCTGTTGATGTTTGTACTAAACAGTGGATACAGTTGCAGAATTGAGAGCAAACAAGCATGATTATGATTCTTTTTAAGACAGCACTATAAAATCTCTAATTTCTGTTCAGTTTGTGGGCTTCATCCTAATAGTCTAATTTTGCATCCTCTCCTCATCTCCTTTCCTTACTAACCACGTATCCAGTCAGTGTCTCTCAACCATCAGAGGTCGTGTAGGAAAGGAGACAAGGAACGGAGACAAGGAAATGGAAGCCGTTCCATTAAGATGAAGAACTAACCTAAAGTATGCTCATTGTACCACAAGTAACTCTGTCATTGGAGCCTTTGTACATCAGTTCACTACAAGCTTCCCTTTCAGGGAGAAACTAACCTCATTATAATCTCTGTCTGTGTGTGTGTGTGTGTGTGTGTGTGTGTGTGTGTGTGTGTGTGTGTGTGTGTGTGTGTGTGTGTGTGTGTGTGTGTGTGTGTGTGTGTGTGTGTGTGTGTGTGTGTGTGTGTGTGTGTGTGTGTGTGTGTGTGTGCATGCGTGCGTGCGTGTGTGCGTGTGAGTGTGTGTGTGTGTGTGTGTGTGGGAGAATGAAACCGTGGGTTGTTTTACCCTGCTGCGCCTGGTGCCTCATTTCATGCCACCGCTGCTCGGCTCACCTTGTAAAACCTCATTAATCCACCGCACCGTTGATCCGGCTGAGGCTAAGACGCGTCGGCTCCTCTCTTGCAGACGTCCAGAGATACAGAGAGGGGGCGTGTGGTGTGGAGCGTGTGTTGAGACAGGCAGCATTGAGAGAGAGGGGAAATGAGGGGTATATCGGCCAATATAATCATTTAGATAAAACCCCATAGAGTGTGGTTTTGTGTTTACATTCCATCAGGGGCAGACTGGTCCATTTTTAGCCCGTGGGACTGTCTAACTTCGGTTTTTAATAGCAAAATGATCATTATCTGGCTAATATTGTTCAAGTAAATAAATGGACAGGTTTGTTAGAAATGCCAGGGCTGATTTCTGGTCCCAGTCTGGTCCTGCATTCTGTTCTGCTGTGCTGCTGTTGCCTATTGTCCATGCATCGGCAGCTTATCAATACAACCCTATTGGATTTGGATCCATGTTCACTTCACCTGACATGAAGAGTAGTCAATATGCTGTTTACATTGTCAGTTTTCA
Organism: Oncorhynchus kisutch; assembly: GCF_002021735.2. Lineage (NCBI taxonomy): Eukaryota > Metazoa > Chordata > Actinopteri > Salmoniformes > Salmonidae > Oncorhynchus > Oncorhynchus kisutch. The sequence continues at coordinate 10,798,961 of NC_034189.2, read as the reverse complement.
GACGTGGGTTGATCAATCGTTATCATTTAACTTGTCTCCCTAAATCAATACTTGTAAACCCATGTGTACATAATCAATAGAACCCTATTGGATTTGGATCCATGTTCTGGATTTGGATCAATATGCTGTTTACATTGTCGGTTTTCAGACGTGGGTTGATCAATCGTTATCATTTAACTTGTCTCCCTAAATCAATACTTGTAAACCCATGTGTACATAATCAATAGGCACAGTTGACATTTTATTTCAAGTCCCGTTAATGTTATCAAATGATATCGAATTGCGATGTATAGACCTATTAATTGTTGTGATTGCCTGTCACACAATACTTTCAACCTATGATCATTCTAAAAGGATACTAGTCAGATATGACAGACTCCCTCTGCTGTCACTTGGTTAGAACCCACCGAGTCATTTAGAACCATTAGTTAGAACTAGAAGGGTTAGAACCCACCGAGTCATTTAGAACCATTAGTTAGAACTAGAATGGTTAGAACCCACCTCATCATTTAGAACCATTAGTTAGAACTAGAATGGTTAGAACCCACCACGGCATTTAGAACCATTAGTTAGAACTAGAATGGTTAGAACCCACCACGTCATTTAGAACCATTAGTTAGAACTAGAATGGTTAGAACACACCGCGTCATTTAGAACCATTAGTTAGAACTAGAATGGTTAGAACCCACCGAGTCATTTAGAACCATTAGTTAGAACTAGAATGGTTAGAACCCACCTCATCATTTAGAACCATTAGTTAGAACTAGAATGGTTAGAACCCACCACGGCATTTAGAACCATTAGTTAGAACTAGAATGGTTAGAACCCACCACATAATTTAGAAATATTAGTTAGAACTAGAATGGTTAGAACCCGCCACGTCATTTAGAACCATTAGTTAGAACTAGAATGGTTAGAACACACCGCGTCATTTAGAACCATTAGTTAGAACTAGAATGGTTAGAACCCACCACCCCACAAAGTGATTGAAACTCCGCCAAAGGCCCTGCGAACATGAGCCCCGGCTGTGACACACGTTTTGTCACCTCTCGCTCTGTCTGGAAAGATAAACTCACAGGGCTGTGTTTTCTCCTTCTCTCCACACCAGGCCTGTTTTCCAATGAATTATTCAACCGTACAACCAGTGAGAAGTGTTAAAACGACTGTCTGGTTAGCTGGCTCCGGATAGAATTTCCCTTGACCTTAGTCACAGATCGAGAATCAGATTTCACTTCCCAAATTGGTTAAATTAACCAGTAAGGGGGAGAATGCAAAAACTGACCATAGAGCAGAATCAAGTAGGGCCTACAAGCATCAGCTCGCTGGTGCTGAAATGAGCTTTTGATGCACATTGGCAATGTCTTGACGTTATGTTTCGCTGTCCGTGGTGCTGAAACGGTTTTAGCTGCCCGGTGTGTTTCTAGAATTACTAGAACGATGACTTGACTGTAATTGCATTTCTATACCTCATGACTGTAGGCCGGCAACATACATTGCTTAGCAGCTGTATAAAAAAATATATACAAAATTGGGAGGTTTATGGCATTGGTGATAACAGGGAAACCTTTTGGGGCTTGTGGGCTTTTCAAAATATTGTATGTTTCTTCTCCAAGGGTAACAATGAATCAGACTTCATATTGGCTTTGCGTGTCTGTCTGTTATGCGTTATACGCTTGTGTTTTATCCAAGAGCTTTAGTCATCATCAGCAACAAGATCATTGTGGCATGATAGTTTCTAATGTTTTGAATGAAAACCTCAAGGTCGTAGCATTCCCACCTAAAACACATCAACATTGTTGGCTAGTTAGCTCATCATAAGCAAGTTAGCTCATCATAAGCATGTTAGCTCATCATAAGCATGTTAGCTCATCATAAGCAAGTTAGCTCATCATAAGCAAGTTAGCTCATCATAAGCAAGTTAGCTCATCATAAGCATGTTAGCTCATCACAAGCAAGTTAGCTCATCATTAGCAAGTTAGCTCATCATTAGCAAGTTAGCTCATCATAAGCAAGTTAGCTCATCATAAGCAAGTTAGGTCATCATTAGCAAGTTAGCTCATCATTAGCAAGTTAGCTCATCATTAGCAAGTTAGCTCATCAGTAAGCAAGTTAGCTCAACATTAGCAAGTTAGCTCATCACAAGCAAGTTAGCTCATCAGTAAGCAAGTTAGCTCATCAGTAAGCAAGTTAGCTCATCAGTAAGCAAGTTAGCTCATCATTAGCAAGTTAGCTCATCATTAGCAAGTTAGCTCATCAGTAAGCAAGTTAGCTCATCATAAGCAAGTTAGCTCATCATTAGCAAGTTAGCTCATCATAAGCAAGTTAGCTCATCATTAGCAAGTTAGCTCATCATTAGCAAGTTAGCTCATCATTAGCAAGTTAGCTCATCATAAGCAAGTTAGCTCATCATTAGCAAGTTAGCTCATCATAAGCAAGTTAGCTCATCATTAGCAAGTTAGCTCATCATAAGCAAGTTAGCTCATCATTAGCAAGTTAGCTCATCATAAGCAAGTTAGCTCATCATTAGCAAGTTAGCTCATCATAAGCAAGTTAGCTCATCATTAGCAAGTTAGCTCATCAGTAAGTTCCAGCTCATCTTCCATCGAGGCCACTCCTTAGGCTGTACTACTCGTGCTCACCCTCTGAACGAGTAGCCTTTTAGAGGCCTATGATCCCCCACTGAGGTGGCATTGTAAAGCGTTCAACCTGAGCCCCACACAGTTCGGAACCACCAACTCTATCCATTGGGTTACAGTATAGCCTAGGCCCAGGGCAAACCATCCCAGACTTTCTCAGTCCAGTCCATGGCCCATCATCCTTTGATGAAGGAGAGCCGCATCCGCCCCTGCAACTCTGATCTAGACCCTGGAGAAGGATGGGAAGGGGGTTACATTGCCAGGTCACCACCCCACACCCTCCCTCTTGCCTTAGGGTCCCCTTTGACCTCACTGAGTCCTCTCCCTAAAGCTTACCCCCTCACTGGCGATCCTAGGGGGGTGGTCATCCCCATGTCCCTTGATCTCACCACCACATTCTCTTCTGGATGTCCAAGTTTGCTGGAGGCCCTGGGTCACAGAGCTAGGTTGGAAGGCATACACCCACACCTCCTCCAATACCGGCATCATCCTGCACCCCTTCTATATACGTCGCTACACCCCCTCCCTAGACATTGCCAGGTCCAGGGCCGGAGGGAGAGGTTGGAGCGGTCGTAGCCATGAACAATGCTTCCCTATACATCACTGGATGTCCTGGCTCGAGGTCTCAGGCTCAGATTTGACGGGACACACCCACAACACGCCAACCAGAGCCCCTTCTGTATATCCGGGTTCCTGAACGCATATATAACAGGATTTATGACTGAATTACACGCCGCCAGCAGCACCGTAGAGTATGTGTATATGATAGGATAGCTTGAATCCGCCACTATAGAATACATAGCAAACGGCAGCCAACACGTGGCGAAGGCGCCGAGAATCACGGAGAGCGTCTGGACTCCTTTGGTCGTGGACATGGCGAGGAACTGATGCTGGACGGCGATTTGCTGAGCGTGACGGAACGCGATCCGACAGATCTGCAGGTAGAGTTGCATCATCAACGCGAAAACCAGTAGGAAGAAGACAGCGAGGGCGACGGCGTTGGATTTGGTGACGGGTCGACAGACTGAGCACGTTGATTGGTCGTCTAGGCAGTTCCACCCGAGCGCGGGGAGGACGCCGAGAACCAGACACACCAACCAGATGACCCCTACCACCAGGTATGTGAAGAGGACAGTCCGCTCCGTGTGGTAGGTCAGCGCGTTGTACAGCGACAGGTACCTGTAATGCAATGAACACTTGAAATCCAGTCCGTGTTTTACATTCTCATTTACACCTTTAGCACATTCACTGCATTCAACTACACCGCATATCTCTGTCATGGCAAGTAAAACGTTTCTCAACAAAGCAGCTATCCGCAAACCGTTTGAAACCGTCTGTATCCTTGCAAATCTAATTGTAAGATATAAAGACAGACATAAATATTACCGTACCTGTCCACTGTGATCGCCAAGATATTCAAGATGGATGCCGAGAATGCCGCAATGAGTATCCCTGTGGCAACCAAGGTCACGACCTCTCCCTCGACAAGATAGGTGAACACGAAGTTCAGGATGAGACCGAGACCCGCCAGGAGGTCGGCGAATGCCAGCGAGCCAATCAGGATGAACATCGGCGCTCTGAGGGTCGGCGTGTAGAAGAGGACGGCGATGACCAGAGCGTTCTCGCAGGCGATGAGTGTACCCGTGACACATAACGCCACATCCCATGGGCTAACATCCTGTTGATGACAATAATCATCCTCATATCCTTATTATGATTATCATCATTATAATGCTAATAACAACAATAACAACCACAATAATAAAATAAAAATCATCATAATCATAACAACAACAATAAAAAATTATAATTTATATGTTAAGCAATTCTCAAATCACCCAAAGGTCACTATACTTTTTTTTAAAGCAATGAAATCAGCAATCACATCGTAAAAGTAAACTAAACTTGATGACATCATGTCTAACCTGTTGTGAGGTCAGAGGTCGTAAGTCAAGGTCGGAGGTATAGGTGCGGCCGGGGACGTCGGAGGAGGAGGCGTTAACCCCGGGGAGGTCAGGGTAGGGGTCAGGGTAGGGGTCAAGCCAGGGGTCCAGGGGCGAGGGGTCAAAGGGCGAGGAGGAAGTAGTGTTCTGGGGGATGCCGCCGCTGCTCATAGCTGCAGCTAGGGAGAGGATCATATCTGGATGGAGGGAGGTGAGAGAAGAAGAAGAAGAAGAAGGGGGGGGGGGAATAGGCTGTATTGAAATAATAAGGAGGCGGGACACCATAGTGTTAGCTTTAGGAACATGTTTAGTTAGATCAAACCGGATACAGAATACAGAGCATTATGGGTACTGTAGTATATCATGAAGAAGAAGAAGGGGGGGGATAGACTGTATTGAAATAATAAGGAGGCGGGACACCATAGTGTTAGCTTTAGGAACATGTTTAGTTAGATCAAACTGGATACAGAATACAGAGCATTATGGGTACTGTAGTATATCATGCAACAGAGGGTGAGGAGAGGGACAGGAGGATATGAGTCCAGGGGGCAGAGATGAGGGGAGAGTTGGGGGAGAGAGGGAGGATGAAGAGGGAAAGGTGAGGAAAGAGAGAGAGAGAGAGAGAGAGAGAGAGAGAGAGAGAGAGAGAGAGAGAGAGAGAGAGAGAGAGAGAGAGAGCAGAGGTGTCCATCACAACTCTATCAATCTATCCATATATATACATCTACAATTGAAGTCAGAAGTTTACATACACTTAGGTTGGAGTCATTTAAACTCCTTTTTCAACCACTCCACAAAGTTCTTGTTAGCAAACTATAAATTTGGCAAGTCGGTTAGGACATCTACGTTGTGCATGAACAAGTAATTTTTTCAACAATTATTGTTAACAGACAGATTATTTCACTTATAATTCACTGCACCACAATTCCAGTGGGTCAGAAGTTTACATACACTAAGTTGACTGTGCCTTTAAACAGCTTGGAAAATTCCTGAAAATGATGTCATCGCTTTAGAAGCTTCTGATAGGCTAATTGACATCATTTTAGCCAATTGGAGGTGTACCTGTGGATGTATTTCAAGGCCTACCTTCAAACTCAGTGCCTCTTTGCTTGATATCATGAGAAAAATTGTAGACCTACACAAGTCTGGTTCATCCTTGGGAGCTATTTTCAAACACCTGAAGGTACCACGTTCATATGTACAAACAATTGTACACAAGTATAAACACCATGGGACCACGCAGCCGTCATACCGCTCAGGAAGGAGACGCGTTCTGTCTACTAGAGATGAACGTACTTTGGTGCGAATCAATCCCAGAACAACAAAGGACCTTGTGAAGATGCTGGAGGAAACAGGTACAAAAGTATCTATATCCACAGTAAACGAGTCCTATATCGACATAACCTGAAAGGCCGCTCAGCAGGGAAGAAGCCACTGTTCCAAAACCGCCATAAATAGCTAGACTACGGTTTGCAACTGCACATGGGGACAAAGATCGTACTTTTTTGAAAAATGTCCTCTGGTCTGATGAAACAAAAATAGAACTGTTTGGCCATAATGACCATCATTATGTTTGGAGCAAAGGGGGAGGCATGCAAGCCAAAAAACACCAACCCAACTATGAAGCAAGGGGGTGGCAGCATCATGTTGTGGGGGTGCTTTGCTGCCGGAGGGACTGGTGCACTTCACAAAATAGATGGCATTATGAGGCAGGAAAATTAGGTGGATATATTGAAGCAACATCTCAAGACATCAGTCAGGAAGTTATGACCCCAAGCATACTTCCAAAATGGCTTAAGGACAACAAAGTCAAATTATTGGAGTGGCCATCACAAAGCCCTGACCTCAATCCTATAGAAAATTTGTGGACAGAACTGAAAAAGTGTGTGCGAGCAAGGAGGTCTACAAACCTGACTCAGTTACACCAGCTCTGTCAGGAGGAATGGGTCAAAATTCACCCAACTTATTGTGGGAAGCTTGTGGAAGGCTACCTGAAATGTTTGACCCAAGTTAAACAATTTAAAGGCAATGCTACCAAATACTAATTGAGTGTATGTAAACGTCTGACCCACTGGGAATGTGATGAAAGAAATAAAAGCTGAAATAAATAATTCTCTCACTGTCTACTACTACTCTAACATTTCACATTCTTAAAATAAAGTGTTGATCCTAACTGACCTAAGACAGGGAATTTTAACTCTGATTAAATGTCAGGAATTGTGAAAAAACTGAGTTTAAATGTATGTAAACTTCCGACTAAAACTGCATCTATTAATTCATCAACCCACCCATCCATCAGTGGTGGGAAAGGTTCCCAGTTGCCATACTTTGGTAATAGTAAAGATACCTTAATACAGAGGTCAAACTCATTCCATTGAGGGCCTAGTGTCTGTGTGTTTTTGTTTTTTCCTTTCAGTTAAGACCTAGACAACCCGGTGAGGGGAGTTCCTTACTAATCAGAGACCTTAATTAATCAATCACGGAAAAGGGAACCCGTAGGCACTCAGCCCTTCGTGGAATGAGTTTGACAAGTGCCTTAATAGAAAATGACTCAAGTAAAAGTAAAAGTCACCCGGTAAAATACTACTTGGGTAAAAGTCGAAAAGTTTCTGGTTTTAAATATACTTAAGTATCAAAAGTAAAAGCAAATGCTATAAATCTTTTGAAATCCCTTATAAAAACCAGAAGGCTCACTTTAATTAAAAAATAAATAAATATGGATAGCCAAGGAGTGGTTTACCGGGAGGGTTTTCTGGGTGGGATACGACCAATGGATGAGTTTCCCTGTTGGTCCTGTTTTTTTCCCTACATCCATGGGCTTACAGTATCAGCACTAAAGATAAGGATTACATCATTAACATAACATTCCTGTCTGAAAAACAATGGCAACACTAGCTATTCCCTCTCAGAATTAGAAAGACCTAATTGGGCCTATCAAAGGTTCCAGCTGTCTTGAAATCCCAGTATGAAACCATATTGATATAGCAACGCTCCTAGAACACACCGGCTCCATCAGGACGCACATAGAATGCAGAACCATTTGTACAAACTGTTTTTTAAAATCATCTCCAAACATTAACGGTGTACTCATAATGATACATAAGAAACTCAAAATCACCATCTTGGGTAAAGGCGAAGACCAAGAAGGCAGAATCACTTTTCTTAAATGTATCCATAATGGAAAGAAAATTGCCTTTATAAAAAAAAAAGTTTAAAGTCTATTGATGCACCCTTGCGTCAATAAAAGGATCCCCAACCAAATCTGTCAGTTTAAGCTAGATATATCTGCATGGGCTGCATCTCAATCCACCCACATACGCCTATGTCAGCCTTCCACATCTGCCTATGTCAGCCTTCCACATCTGCCTATGTCAGCCTTCCACATCTGCCTATGTCAGCCTTCCACATCTGCCTATGTCAGCCTTCCACATCTGCCTATGTCAGCCTTCCACATCTGCCTATGTCAGCCTTCCACATCTGCCTATGTCAGCCTTCCACATCTGCCTATGTCAGCCTTCCACATCTGCCTATGTCAGCCTTCCACATCTGCCTATGTCAGCCTTCCACATACGCCTATGTCAGCCTTCCACATACGCCTATGTCAGCCTTCCACATAGGCCTATGCCACTTATGGTAAGACTAGGGGTGTTAACCCTGGTGTCCTGGCAAAATGTCCAATCTTCCCCTCATACTGTCACTGTCACATAATCATCCCCAGCTTACTATTGGCTTGTTCATCCTCTCCCCTGTAACTATTCCCCAGCTTGCTGCTGTAAATGAGAATGTGTTCTCAGTCAACTTACCCGGTTAAATAAAAAGTGTTCTCACTAGTGCATCCTATCTATCTTTGATAAACACAAATATTAATCTGTTTTCCAAAATATTGTCGTCCTGTCTCGATATTTACTTACCCAAATTTGTCTACACGGACCAAAGTGGGTTAGTTAAAAAAGAGTTTATCCTCAACTATTACATATTCAAGTTCAAACCCCCGAGCTGACAAGGTACAAATCTGTCGTTCTACCCCGGAACAGGCAGTTAACCCACTGTTCCTAGGCCGTCATTGAAAGTAAGAATTTGTTCTTAACTGACTTGCCTGGTTAAATAAAGGTAGAAATTTAAAAAAAAATATATATATATCTTAAATGTTCCATCTGTGTTATCTCTCGCTGCATAAAAATCTGTGAATGGTCATATCTCTGGTCCCTCTTGGCTCCAATTTCATTCATTTGATTAAAATACTATTTTCCAATACCTCAGCAATAGTTATAACAGGCAATATGTGCTACAATCCATTCAGAATCACTAGACGCAGCAGACAAGGTGATCCGATTTCTCCTCTGCTATTTTTATTTATCTATGGAACCTCCGGCCCAAGCAATTCCTCAATCAAAGGAAGTAAGACCCATTTCCCTCAAATCTACTGATCACTTCGTCTCGTTACACGCAGCCGATATTTTAATAGACAATGCATCTCGATTGCTCCTAAACATATTGAAGTTCATAGATAAATTCAGCTTCATCTCAAATTATAAAATGAATCTAATGTACTTTAACAGAATTCTCAAATCAATTCAATCTGACCTCAATAGATTGACTAACATCCTCGTTGCTTTAAACAGCAGAATATCTATCGAATATATTGTCACGGCTGAATTTCTGTAGTTCAATGCTTCCCAAATCAAATCAAATTTGATTTATCACTTACACATGGTTATCAGATTTTAATTTATTTTAATTTATTTTTTATTTCTGAACACGACCTGAACAAGATAAAGCAAAGCAGTGCGATACAAACAACAACACAGAATTACACATGGAACAAACAAAACATACACTCAATAACACAATAGAAAAAAAAGGAAAGTCTATATACAGTGTGTGCAAATGGCGAGAGGAGGTAAGGCAATAACTAGGCCATAATAGCAAAGTAATTACAAATCAGCAGATTTACACTGGAGTGATAGATGATCAGATGATGATGTGCAAGTAGAGATACTGGTGTGCAAAAGAGCAGAAAAGTAAATAAAAACAATATGGGGATGAGGTATGGAGATTGGGTGGGATATTTACAGATGGACGATGTACAGCTGCAGCGATCGGTTAGCTGCTCAGATAGCTGATGTTTAAAGTTGTTCACTGGGCCAGCAGCCTTGTGAGGGTTAACACAATTAAATGTTTTACTCACGTCAGCCACGGAGAAGGAGGGGGAGGTGCGCAGTCCTTGTTAGCAGGCCGAGACGATGGCACTGTATTATCCTCAAAGCGGGCATAGAAGGCATTTAGTTTGTCTGGAAGCGTGACATTGGTGTCCGTGACGTGGCTGGATATCTTTTTGTAGTCCGTGATTTCCTGTAGACCCTGCCACATACATCTCGAGTCTGAGCCATTGAATTGCGACTCCACCTTGTTCCTGTGCTGGCATTTTGCTTGTTTGATAGCCTTGCGGAGGGAATAGCTACACTGTTTATATTCAGACATATTCCCATATTCCCTTTCCATGGTTAAATGTGGTGGATCGCGCTTTCAGTTTTGCGTGAATGCTGCCATCCATCCACGGTTTCTGGTTAGTGTAGGTTTTAATAGTCACAGTGGGTACAACATCCCCAATGCACTTCTTTATAAACACACTCACCGAGTCAGCGTATAGGTCGATGTTGTTCTCTGAGGCTGGCCGGAACATATTCCAGTCCGAGTGATCAAAACAATCTTGAATGTGTAACCTTTATTTACAATGACGGCCTACTGGGGAACAGTGTGTTAACTGCCTTGATCAGGGGCAGAACGACTGATTTTTTTACCTTGTCAGCTCAGGAATTCAACCCAGCAACCGTTCGGTTACAGGCCCAACGCTCTAACCACTAGGCTGCCTGCCACCCCAAAATCGTAGCTTCCGGTTGGGCGGACCAGCGTTGAATGGTTCTCGTCACTGGTACATCCTGTTTGAGTTTCTGCCTATAAGACAGAAGAAGGAAGATGGCGTCGTGGTTGGATTTGCCGAAGGGAGGGCGGGGGAGGGCTTTGTATGCATCGTGGAGTAGCAGTGGTCGAGTAGCGCAATCAATATGCTTGAAGAATTCAGGTAGACTTGTTCTCAAATTTTCTTTGTTAAAATCCCCAGCTACAGTAAATGCAGCCTCACAGGCTGACGACACCGCTCGCGTCGCAAAATAAATGTATAAATCTATGTTATTCAATTATTGCACCCACACTGCTTGCGCGTGCCAACGAGCATCTGCGTTGCCAAGGGCTAAAATAGAAGTCAGTTCTATTTGTGACGCAGATCACGCTGCAAGTCCTGCCTCTCCCATCTCCTCATTGGTTTATATGAGCAGAAACCCACGTGCCATCTCCTCATTGGTTATACCCACGTGAGTGACTGAAAGACGAATGAGGTCAGTGGCGGTAATGCACTTAATTTATGAAAGTTGCCAATCGCAATATAAAGTCAAGAGAAGAAAAGGCCTGGAAGGAGGAGAGGTGACTAGAAATTATTTGGTGACCGTTTAATGTGTGGATGAATTAGTGGAATAGAGGACCTTGTGCATTTCAGATAAAATAACAACTCAATCGTTATATCCCAGGACAAATTAGCTAGCAACAGCACGCAGATCACGGTGGCGCATGATGGCGCACACACGCAGCCGGTTTGGGTTCCATGTCACGGTGTGTCAGTGTGTCAGGGTGTATGGTTTCCAGTTTGCATATAGTCCAGTGAAGTTCCTTAATGGCCGTCTTGGTATCTGCTTGAGGGGGGATGTACACAGCTGTGACTATAAATGACGAGAATTCTCTTGGTATGTAAAATTGGCCTGCACTTGATTGTAAGGAATTCTAGATCGGGTGAGCAGAAGAACTTCAGTTCCTGCATGTTGTTATGATTACACCATCAGTCTGTAACGGGATTCGTCTTCTTCTGACGAGGAGCATGAAGGATCGGACCAATATGCAGCGTGGTACGTGTCCATGTTGAAATGTATTAACACTGAGCGCAAAAAAAACTAAATAACAAGGAGAACGAACGAAAATTAAACAGTTCTGTCTGGTGAAGACACAGAAAACAACTACCCACCACTAAAATAGGGAAAACAGGGTACCTAAGTATGATTCTCAATCAGAGACAACGAACGACACCTGCCTCTGATTGAGAACCATACTAGGCCAGACACATAAACACAACATAGAAAAAAGAACATAGACTACCCACCCCAACTCACGCCCTGACCAAACTAACACAAAGACATAATAAAGGAACTAAGGTCAGAACGTGACAGTACCCCCCCCCCCTCCCCCTCCCCCCCCAAAGGTGCGGACTCCGGCCGCAAAACCTGAACATAGGGGAGGGTCCGCGGTGGTGGCTCTTGCGCGGGACGTGGACCCCACTCCACCATAGTCTCGGCCCACTTAAGTGGCGCCTTGGGAGCGGCGACCCTCGCCGCCGACCTCGGACTGGGGACCCTTGCCGCGGGTCCCAAATAAATGGGAGACTCCGGCAGTGCCAGAGTGACGGGCGGCTCTGGCAGCTCCTGACTGACGGGCGGCTCTGGCAGCTCAGGACAGACGGGCGAACCTGGAGGGAGGAGACGGAGAGACAGCCTGGTGCATGGGGCTGCCACAGGACCCACCAGGCTGGGGAGACCTACAGGAGGCCTGGTGTTTGGAAGAGGCACCGGATGGACCGGGCTGTGGAGGAGCACTGGAGCTCTGGTGCGCAGATTTGGCACCACTCCTCCAGGCTGGATGACCACTTTAGCCTGGACCATCCAGAGTGCAGGCTCAGGTTGCACCGGGCTGTGGGTGAGCACTGGAGATCAGGTGCATATCACTCGCACCTCTCACTTAGGCTCAATACCCACATTCGCCCGGCACGGGCGGAGCACAGGCATAGGACGCACAGGTCTCCAACCTGACTCTGGTCAGACTGCCAGATGGTGAAGTGTGATTCATCACTCCAGAGAACGAGTTTCCACTGCTCCAGAGTCCAATGGTGGCGAGCTTTACACCATTCCAGCCGACGCTTGGCATTGCGCATGGTGATCTTAGGCTTGTGTGCGGCTGCTCAGCCATGGAAACCCATTTCATGAAGCTCCCAACAAACAGTTATTGTGCTGATGTTGCTTCCAGAGGCAGTTTGGAACTCTGTAGTGAGTGTCGCAACCGAGACAGAGGGTTCTGTGAACTTGTGTGGCCTACCACTTCGCGACTGAGCCGTTGTTGTTCATAAACATTTCCACTTCACCACAACAGCACTTACAGTTGACCGGGGCAGCTCTAGCAGGGCAGAAATTTGATCAACTGACTTGTTGGAAAGGTGGCATCCCATGACGGTGCCACATTGAAAGCCACTGAGCTTTTCAGTAAGGCCATTCTGCTGTCAACATTTGTCTATGGAGATTGCATGGCTGTGTGCTCGATTTTATACACCTGTCAGCAAAGGGTGTGGCTGAAATAGAAGAATCCACTCATTTCAAGCGTTGTCCACATATTTTTGTATATATAGTGTACATTACACAACACAAGATGTTGCCTGGTAGTCTAATGCTTCTTGTTAGAAGACACACACACACCAAGCACACACACACACACACACACAACTAGGTATGGCTTTTCTCCATACTGCAATGAATCATCTTGAAATTGCTTTCCTTTTGCTCCTACTGAATGCAATAACCTGACCTTTTGAAGTGGTAGGCTACATAGGGTAACCAACAGCAACATCTAAAACATATCCAAATGAAGGCAAACTAAATCAATGTGTTGTATTCTCACCCCACATATGTGTCCGAAATAGAGTCGTCCTCATAGGCTTGGAGCCATTACCTTGCAATGAAGGGTTCTATTTTTAGAAAAACGTTAAACATGGGTTTTATATAAAGAACAACACAGAGACTGTGATAGCAGAATATCCCAAATATGAACGCGCGCGTGCTGCCGCGCTTAGAATCCGCGAGATCGTTCTGATTCTAGAGTTGCGCAGACAGAAATCACCGAGCTAATTTTAACTCCGCCAGCGCGCGCCAAACCAGCAAGCTCCATTCACAAATTTCTCGTCTTCCCTCCCTCGGTTCCTCCTTCCCCTCCCTCTCTCCCATGCATGCACGCACACGAACGCGCGTACAGGCACACACGCGCACGCACACACACACACATAGGCCACTTAACCGCAATACACGTTCCTTTTGATGGTTTCTATTTATACATCTATTGTATTCTATTATTGTGTTTTATTGTCAACAAACGATCTGTTAATAAACACATCAGGCGGTTCTGTATAAGTAGGCTAAAGACGTAACAATACCACAGTTTCATTCAACAGCATTGCTTTTTCCCCAGCGCAGTCCGTGACTGTAGTGCAAGCGAGAGCGAGAGAGAGGGGAGATAGAGGAGGGGGGGATAGAGAGGAGGGGGAGAGAGATGGGGATGGAGAGAGGAGAGAGAGAGGGGAGATAGAGAGGAGGGGGAGAGAGATGGGGATGGAGAGAGGAGAGAGAGGGGAGATAGAGGAGGGGGGGATAGAGAGGAGGGGGAGAGAGATGGGGATGGAGAGAGGAGAGAGAGAGGGGAGATAGAGAGGAGGGGGAGAGAGATGGGGATGAGAAAGGAGAGAGAGGGGAGATAGAGGAGGGGGGGATAGAGAGGAGGGGGAGAGAGATGGGGATGGAGAGAGGAGAGAGAGAGGGGAGATAGAGAGGAGGGGGAGAGAGATGGGGATGGAGAGAGGAGAGAGAGGGGAGATAGAGGAGGGGGGAGATAGACAGAGAATAAGAATACAACAGATAAATAAATTACCAGTTCCTTGTGTCCTTTTAACTCCGCTGGATAAAAATTAAAAATATTTTGTGTAGAGTAGTCCTTGAAAAGAGGAGCGTGGTGCGGATCTCTTACGCTATCCCTTCGCTATGCCATTGCTTCAACACTCTCGGCAGTTTCACCGCCTCTGCCGCTTGCCGCTCTCCTCCAGCAAAGCCCATGCACACCGCTCATTGGACGCGCTGCCGATTCTCCCCCGCTGACGTCAGAAGCTCACTACAGTCATGCTGTGTCGCTGGGTTCTGTGAATCACAGACGGAATATTGATAATGAAATCCGGTTTCTCTCGGTTTCATAAACAATACTACTAGATCGGTAGAACGGAGGACGGGGCCTGGGAAACAGGCAAACGGGTGGGTGGGATTTTGTTGGGATGAGAACGTGCATATCACACTCTCAAATCGGCCTTCCATCTCTGGGTCCGGTACGCACGCACACACACACACACACACACACACACACACACACACACACACACACACACACACACACACACACACACACACACACACACACACACACATACCCCAAGGTCGACGTGGTGCGTACCGTTTTTGCAGACAGACACACTCTTAGCGAACTGCATGCACTTTATCCTTCTCATCGCAGCGCAGTTGAGATCAAGTGCGGAACCTGGGTCGCAACTCAAGCGACACGGAGACACTCCATTGCGTCCACATCTCGAAACATACTGTATATATAAACTAAGTCCTCCCTCAAAACAACACTCGGAGAAACTCCTATTTATTCTGTCTCATTGAGTACTCTGTGGTTTGTAGCTGTTTGGCGGTTTAACGGCTCTAACTAGCTCACACTGCCTCATAAGACACAAACCCCTTTAGCAGCTACCCAGCAGCAAACACAAAGCCTTTTGACAGGCCTATAATCTCAATCTATAGATATCATCTGATGTGGTGTAATCTACTGTGGTGTGTTTTGTGCACTTGTTTAATGTCATGGTAGTGTGTGTGTGTGTGTGGATTCGATAATTAATTATCTTCTAAACGTGTATTGTACCTCCAAGACTCTCCATTCCATGCCCAAAGTTTCAGCTCCTCCCCCCCCACTCATTGCATATGGCACGTCATAAAATAGAACCCATCTTCCACACAGCAGGAAGTGAAGTCCACATGTTGCATTAGTTATGTGATCAATGATGGATTAATGGAAGTAAAGAAAATATATGCGGGGAACTAGTATAATATAAATATAATATAGGGAATGTAAGTGGTATATAGGTGTTATATATAGGGTGGTATGGTATGTATAGGGTGGTATGGTATGTATAGGGTGGTATGGTATGTATAGGGTGGTATGGCATGTATAGGGTGGTATGGTATGTATAGGGTGTTATATATAGGGTGGTATGGTATATATAGGGTGGTATGGTATGTATAGGGTGTTATATATAGGGTGGTATGGTATGTATAGGGTGGTATAGTATGTATAGGGTGTTATATATAGGGTGGTATGGTATGTATAGGGTGTTATATATAGGGTGGTATGGTATGTATAGGGTGTTATATATAGGGTGGTATGGTATGTATAGGGTGGTATGGTATGTATAGGGTGTTATATATAGGGTGGTATGGTATATATAGGGTAGTATGGTATATATAGGGTGGTATGGTATGTATAGGGTGTTATGGTATGTATAGGGTGTTATATATAGGGTGGTATGGTATGTATAGGGTGTTATATATAGGGTGGTATGGTATATATAGGGTGGTATGGTATGTATAGGGTGGTATGGTATGTATAGGGTGGTATGGTATGTATAGGGTGTTATATATAGGGTGGTATGGTATGTATAGGGTGGTATGGTATGTATAGGGTGTTATATATAGGGTGGTATGGTATATATAGGGTGGTATGGTATGTATAGGGTGTTATATATAGGGTGGTATGGTATATATAGGGTGGTATGGTATGTATAGGGTGTTATATATAGGGTGTTATATATAGGGTGGTATGGTATGTATAGGGTGGTATAGTGTGTTTCATCAAGGCTTGAGATTAGACTAGCACACTCATCTCTCTCTCTCTCTCTCTCTCTCTCTCTCTCTCTCTCAAAACACAATTACATCATCACACCTTTCGTGCAGGAAACTCTCCGGCCCACGCGCTCTCTGTGACTCTCCTCTCCTCTCCTCTCCTCTCCTCTCCTCTCCTCTCCTCTCCTCTCCTCTCCTCTCCTCTCCTCTCCTCTCCTCTCCTCTCCTCTCCTCTCCTCTCCTCTCCTCTCCTCTCCTCTCCTCTCCTCTCCTCTCCTCTCCTCTCCTCTCCTCTCCTCTCCTCTCCTCTCCTCTCCCCTCCCCTCCCCTCCCCTCTCCTCTCCTCTCCTCTCCTCTCTCCTCCACTCCCCTCCCCTCCAATCTCCTCTCCTCTCCTCGTCTCCCCTCCTCCGCTCCTCTCCTCTCCTCTCCTCGTCTCCCCTCCTCCGCTCCTCTCCTCGTCTCCCCTCCTCCGCTCCTCTCCTCTCCTCTCCTCGTCTCCCCTCCTCCGCTCCTCTCCTCATCTCCCCTCCTCCGCTCCTCTCCTCGTCTCCCCTCCACTCCTCTCCTCGTCTCCCCTCCTCCGCTCCTCTCCTCGTCTCCCCTCCTCCACTCCTCTCCTGTCCTCGTCTCCCCTCCTCCACTCCTCTCCTCGTCTCCCCTCCTCCACTCCTCGTCTCCCCTCCTCCGCTTCTCTCCTCGTCTCCCCTCCTCCACTCCTCTCCTGTCCTCATCTCCCCTCCTCCGCTCCATTCCCGCGGTGAGTTCTTTCAGTTGAATCATGCTTTTCATCAGTGTTTGTGCCTCTGCAGTGTGTACAGATGTAGGCTCTTAAATTGAGCCAGTTTGCTACAGCAGGAAAATAATCCTGCAGCATCAGGAAATGTTAATTATTATGTGGATTATAATTAATGGACATTTTTTTGTATGGGTTGATACATTTTTCATTGGGGGAATTGAAAAATAAACCTTAGAAAAAAATAAACCTTAGAAGCCTTTTTGAAACTCAAATCCATTACAAGTTTGCATTTGATCAAATGAATCTCTGAAAAAGTTATTCCTGTCAATGAGACTGATCGTAGTACAATGATACAATGATGTAGTGAAATGTGATGTAGCACAAGGAAGGGGAAGCACAAAACACACACGCACATTCTACTGTGCCATGAAGTATACGGTGCATTCGGAAAGTATTCAGACCCCTTGACTTCTTCCACATTTTTGTTACGTTACAGCCTTATTCTAAAATGGATTCAATTTACACCACCAGTCAAAAGTTTTAGAACACCTAATTATTCAAGAATTTTTCTTTATTTTTGGTATTTTCTACATTGTAGAATAATAGTGAAGACATCACAACTATAAAATAACACATATGGAATCATGTAGTAAACAAACAAGAGTGCATAGCTGTCATCAAGGCAAAGGGTGGTTATTTGAAAAATCTCAAATATAAAATATGTTTTGATTTGTTTTGTTTAACACTTGTTTGTTTACAACATGATTCCATATGTGTTATTTTATAGTTTTGATGTCTTCACTATTATCTACAATGTAGAAAAAAACTAAAATAAAGAAATGCTTGAATAAGTAGGTGTTCTAAAACTTTTGACCAGTAGTGTATAGAGAAAGAGAGCTAAAGAGAGAGATGTAGAGATAAAGCACAATAGAAATATATATATATATATATATAGAGAGAGAAAAATATAGAGAGAGAGAAATAGTGATATATATATATATATATAGAGAGAGAGAGAGAGAACTATATATAGAGAGAATGTCACACCCTGACCATAGTTTGCTTTGTATGTTTCTATGTTTTGTTTGGTCAGGGTGTGATCTGAGTGGGCATTCTATGTTACATGTCTAGTTTGTCTATTTCTATGTTTGGCCTGATATGGTTCTCAATCAGAGGCAGGTGTTAGTCATTGTCTCTGATTGGGAACCATATTTAGGTAGCCTGTTTGGTGTTGGGTTTTGTGGGTGATTGTTCCTGTCTCTGTGTTTTGCACCAGATAGGACTGTTTTGGGTTTGTTAGTTTGTTCATGTGAAATGCTTTATTAATCACGAATCAAAATAACCACGCTGCGCTTTGGTCCGCCTCTCCTTCAAGTCAAGAAAACCATTACAGAGAAAGAGATAAAGAGAGAGAGATGAAAAGAGATATAGAGAGAAATATGTATATATATACAAAGGAGAGATATATAGAGAAATAGAGAAATAGAGATAAAGAGAGATATCGCGAAGGCCCGAGGTGGGTGTTGACGCAATGTGATTTCTGTTTCCAGGGGCAAGTGGCCCCCCGTAACAACCAAGTGCTGTGTTCTATGGGAGTATCGGATTGCAGAAGGACAGCCGTCGCAAAGCTGGTAAGCCGGAGAGTCCTGCTCTACTCTATAGACCTGCTGAGAGAATTTTTCCGTGCTGACCGGCTAGAGGAAGAGACCTCGAGTGATGAGGGTGATTAAATCACCCGGGGCCACATCAGGCCAAGTGGGTTTGATATTCCTCGATACTCCTGACAACGAAAACCCCAACCATGGTTGGGAGACCACTTTGATAGTCAGGAGAGCAAAAGGGCACTCTGACGACGGTGAAGGCCGAAGAGAGTAAACAAGGGAGGGCTATGGCTCAAAATCCCTTACATGCCCCAGTTGCCTGGGTTGCCCATTTCCATCCCCATTTCCCCGTAAAGCACGGCCGCATGGCGCACCTGTGGGCAGGTGAGTCGGCCGCTATCGAACGGGATTGGGGGTTACCAGTGAACCGGGACTTCCCGACATGGTCTCCAATTTTGAAGCGGCTTGAGTCTCACCCAGGATCCTCGCGCGGCACTGGGAACCCAGCCAACCTTTCTGGGCTCAGGCGGGGGTATAATGTCTTCCCTCCCTTTCGGCGGCGGAGGAGCACCTGGTAGCCAGCCCTAAACTCAAACCTTTTTGATCCGTGAACTGTGGCCTCTCGCTCGACTCTGTTCCCCTAGACAGGTAGCCAATCAGAGAACGATGGCTTGAACGCTGCCCCAGCTCCGGCTGGGAGATCCAAGTTATTGGGCTGATTAAGCATCCTGCCGGGATCAGTCTGATCACAGATGGCTGTGACGAAACAAAAGCTTGCGTTCCCTGCATGCTTGGATAGCTCTAAACCGCGAAGGTTTGAATTGAACACTGCCCGCTGAGAGTGAACATTAAATGGTGATGGCCAGTGTCCAGCGGTTATGTACTACCAGGTCTCAGGTTCGCCTGAGTACGGGAAATCTGCACGTCATGGAGGGAGCTCTGTTCCACGCTCCTTGGAGCATGAAGTGGAATGGCATGTGACTAACCATCAGCTGGCACTACCAGGCCTCAGTGCGGGCCTGAGTGCGGGACCTCACACATGGTAGGTGTGTTTGTCTCCCCTAAGTTCGGAGACCCAAGGCTGTGTCAACCCATAGGCCCCGCGGCGATAGGGCACTGCACGAAGGCTCATGTCCTATGTGGATAGGGGCATGAGAATCAATAAACAGTGAATGCGGTCACCAGTAGTGTCTGCCCTGAAACATGGGGGCCGGGGGTGAAAATGCAGGCCGAATGGGAGCTACACTACATGCATACGCATACGCGCACATGGTAAGGTGAGAAGGGGCGGAATGGTAACATGTATCACTCACACCGGGTGAAACTCACACATAGCGGTACTGTTCCATAGAAATGCATTGGGCGCTACCATCCGACGCACGGTCGAATAATCTCTCTTCTGTCGCCCTCTCTGGACGGAGTAAAGCAGCAGGAAGTCCTTCCCAGCTGGAGGACCCTAGAGTCCTTGGCGACCTCGCTTCCAGGTAAGTAGTGCGCAGCACAACACGGATCGTAGGCGACTGACGGCCAGTCTGTAACCTGGAAACGAGTCGACCCCACCATGCGGATCAACCGGGGGTCAAATGGCTGACTCTCAAAAGAGACGTAGCCCAACTTCACCGGTGCTCCTCATGTGAAAGTGAAGAAATTCAATGAAGCGCGGGTAAATGGCGGGAGTAACTATGACTCGATTAAGGTAGCCAAATGACTCGTCATCTAATTAGTGACGCGCATTAATGGATGAACGAGATTCCCACTGACCCTACCTACTATCTAGCGAAACCACAGCAAAGGGAACGGGCTTGGCGGAATCAGCGGGGAAAGAAGACCATGTTGAGCTTGAGTCTAGTCTGGCACTGTGAAGAGACATCTGCTTTACAAATTGATGGAAAGTGGTGTTGGGGGAAAAACATACGATATTATAAAATCCATCTACACAAACAACAAGTGTACAGTTAAAATAGGCAAAAAACACACACATTCCTTCCCACAGGGCCGTGGGGTGAGACAGGGATGCAGCTTAAGCCCTACCCTCTTCAACATATATATCAACGAATTGGCGTGGGCACAAGAAAATTCTGCAGCACCCGGCCTCACCGTGCTAGAATCTGAAGTCAAATGTCCACTGTTTGCTGATGATCTGGTGCTTCTGTCACCAACCAAGGAGGGCCTATGGCAGCACATAGATATTCTGCACAGATTCTGCCAGACCTGGGCCCTGATAGTAAATCTCAGTAAGATCAAAATAATGGTGTTCCAAAAAAGGTCCAGTCACCAGGACCACAAATACAAATTCCATCTAGACACCGTTGCCCTAGAGCACACAAAAAACTATACATACCTCGGCCTAAACATCAGCGCCACAGGTAACTTCCACAAAGCTGTGAACGATCTGAGAGACAAGGCAAGAAGGGCATTCTATGCCATCAAAAGGAACATAAAATTCAACATAGTAAGTAGCATCTGGCTAAAAATACTTGAATCAGTTATAGAACCCATTGCCCTTTATGGTTGTGAGGTCTGGGGTCCGCTCACCAACCAAGAATTCACAAAATGGGACAAACACCAAATTGAGACTCTGCATGCAGAATTCTGCAAAAAAATCCTCAGTGTACAACGTAGAACACCAAATAATGCATGCAGAGCAGAATTTGTCCGATACCCGCTAATTATCAAAATCCAGAAAAGAGCCGTTAAATTCTACAACCACCTAAAAGGAAGTGATTCCCAAACCTTCCATAACAAAGCCATCACCTACAGAGAAATGAACCTGGAGAAGAGTCCCCTAAGCAAGCTGGTCCTATACTCTGTTCAAAAACACAAACACATTCCACAGAGCCCCAGGAAAGCAACACAATTAGACCCAACCAAATCATGAGAAAACAAAAAGCTAATTACTCGATACATTGGAAAGAATTAACACAAAAACAGAGCAAACTAGAATGCTATTTGGCCCTAAACAGAGAGTACACAGTGGCAGAAAACCTGACCACTGTGACTGACCCAAACTTAAGGAAAGCTTTGACTATGTACAGACTCAGTGAGCATAGCCTTGCTATTGAGAAAGGCTGCCGTAGGCAGACATGGCTCTCAGGAGAAGACAGGCTATGTGCACACTGCCCACAAAATGAGGTGGAAACTGAGCTGCACTTCCTAACCTCCTGCCCAATGTGTGACCATATTAGAGACACATATTTACCTCAGAATACACAGATCCACAAAGAATTTGAAAACAAATTGATTTTGATAAACTCCCATATCTACTGGGTGAAATTCCACAGTGTTCCATCACAGCAGCAAGATTTGTTGTTGCCACGAGAAAAGGTCACCATTGTAAATACAACCCATATTTATGTTTAGTTATTTTCCCTTTTGTACTTTAACTATTTGTACATCATAATATAATAATATGACATTTGTAATTTTTATTGTTTAATTCACTTATGTATATTATCTACTTCACTTGCTTTGGCAATGTTAACATATGTTTCCCATGCCAATAAAGCCTCTTGAATTGAATTGATATAGAGATCTATAGAGAAAGAGATATACAGTTGAAGTCAGAAGTTTACATACACTTAGGTTGGAGTCATAAAAACCTGTTTTTCAACCACTCCACAGATTTCTTGTTGACAAACTATAGTTTTGGCAAGTCGGTTAGGACATCTACTTTGTGCATGACACAAGTCATTTTTCCAACAATGGTTCACAGACAGATTATTTCACCTATAATTCACTGTATCACAATTCCAGTGGGTCAGAAGTTTACGTACACTACGTTGACTGTGCCTTTAAACAGCTTGGAAAATTCCAGACAATGATGTCATGGCTTTAGAAGCTTCTGATAGGCTAATTGACATAACTTGAGTCAATTCAAATCAAATTTATTTATATAGCCCTTCGTACGTCAGCTGATATCTCAAAGTGCTGTACAGAAACCCAGCCTAAAACCCCAAACAGCAAGCAATGCAGGTGTAGAAGCACGGTGGCTAGGAAAAACTCCCTATAAAGACCAATACCTAGGAAGAAACCTAGAGAGGAACCAGGCTATGTGGGGTGGCCAGTCCTCTTCTGGCTGTGCCGGGTGGAGATTATAACAGAACATGGCCAAGATGTTCAAATGTTCATAAATGACCAGCATAGTCGAATAATAATAATAAGGCAGAACAGTTGAAACTGGAGCAGCAGCACAGTCAGGTGGAAGTTGAAACTGGAGCAGCAGCATGGCCAGGTGGACTGGGGACAGCAAGGAGTCATCATGTCAGGTAGTCCTGGGGCATGGTCCTAGGGCTCAGGTCCTCCGAGAGAGAGAAAGAAAGAGAGAAGGAGAGAATTAGAGAACGCACACTTAGATTCACACAGGACACCGAATAGGACAGGAGAAGTACTCCAGATATAACAAACTGACCCCAGCCCCCCGACACATAAACTACTGCAGCATAAATACTGGAGGCTGAGACAGGAGGGGTCAGGAGACACTGTGGCCCCATCCGAGGACACCCCCGGACAGGGCCAAACAGGAAGGATATAACCCCACCCACTTTGCCAAAGCACAGCCCCCACACCACTAGAGGGATATCTTCAACCACCAACTTACCATCCTGAGACAAGGCTGAGTATAGCCCACAAAGATCTCCGCCACAGCACAACCCAAGGGGGGGGCGCCAACCCAGACAGGATGACCACAACAGTGAATCAACCCACTCAGGTGACGCACCCCCTCCAGGGACGGCATGAGAGAGCCCCAGCAAGCCAGTGACTCAGCCCCTGTAATCGGGTTAGAGGCAGAGAATCCCAGTGGAAAGAGGGGAACCGGCCAGGCAGAGACAGCAAGGGCGGTTCGTTGCTCCAGAGCCTTTCCGTTCACCTTCCCACTCCTGGGCCAGACTACACTCAATCATATGACCCATTGAAGAGATGAGTCTTCAGTAAAGACTTAAAGGTTGAGACCGAGTTTGCGTCTCTGACATGGGTAGGCAGACCGTTCCATAAAAATGGAGCTCTATAGGAGAAAGCCCTGCCTCCAGCTGTTTGCTTAGAAATTCTAGGGACAATTAGGAGGCCTGCGTCTTGTGACCGTAGCGTACGTGTAGGTATGTACGGCAGGACCAAATCAGAGAGATAGGTAGGAGCAAGCCCATGTAATGCTTTGTAGGTTAGCAGTAAAACCTTGAAATCAGCCCTTGCTTTGACAGGAAGCCAGTGTAGAGAGGCTAGCACTGGAGTAATATGATCAAATTTTTGGGTTCTAGTCAGGATTCTAGCAGCCGTATTTAGCACTAACTGAAGTTTATTTAGTGCTTTATCCTGGTAGCCGGAAAATAGAGCATTGCAGTAGTCGAACCTAGAAGTGACAAAAGCATGGATGAATTTTTCTGCATCATTTTTGGACAGAAAGTTTCTGATTTTTGCAATGTTACGTAGATGGAAAAAAGCTGTCCTCGAAATGGTCTTGATATGTTCTTCAAAAGAGAGATCAGGGTCCAGAGTAACGCCGAGGTCCTTCACAGTTTTATTTGAGACGACTGTACAACCATTAAGATTAATTGTCAGATTCAACAGAAGATCTCTTTGTTTCTTGGGACCTAGAACAAGCATCTCTGTTTTGTCCGAGTTTAATAGTAGAAAGTTTGCAGCCATCCACTTCCTTATGTCTGAAACACATGCTTCTAGCGAGGGCAATTTTGGGGCTTCACCATGTTTCATTGAAATGTACAGCTGTGTGTCATCCGCATAGCAGTGAAAGTTTACATTATGTTTTCGAATAACATCCCCAAGAGGTAAAATATATAGTGAAAACAATAGTGGTCCTAAAACGGAACCTTGAGGAACACCGAAATTTACAGTTGATTTGTCAGAGGACAAACCATTCACAGAGACAAACTGATATCTTTCCGACAGATAAGATCTAAACCAGGCCAGAACATGTCCGTGTAGACCAATTTGGGTTTCCAATCTCTCCAAAAGAATGTGGTGATCGATGGTATCAAAAGCAGCACTAAGGTCTAGGAGCACGAGGACAGATGGAGAGCCTCGGTCCGATGCCATTAAAATGTAATTTACCACTTTCACAAGTGCCGTCTCAGTGCTATGATGGGGTCTAAAACCAGACTGAAGCATTTCGTATACATTGTTTGTCTTCAGGAAGGCAGTGAGTTGCTGCGCAACAGCCTTCTCAAAATTTTTTGAGAGGAATGGAAGATTCGATATAGGCCGATAGTTTTTTATATTTTCTGGGTCAAGGTTTGGCTTTTTCAAGAGAGGCTTTATTACTGCCACTTTTAGTGAGTTTGGTACACATCCAGTGGATAGAGAGCCGTTTATTATGTTCAACATAGGAGGGCCAAGCACAGGAAGCAGCTCTTTCAGTAGTTTAGTTGGAATAGGGTCCAGTATGCAGCTTGAAGTTTTAGAGGCCATGATTATTTTCATCATTGTGTCAAGAGATATAGTACTAAAACACTTGAGCGTCTCTCTTGATCCTAGGTCCTGGCAGAGTTGTGCAGACTCAGGACAACTGAGGTTTGGAGGAATACGCAGGTTTAAAGAGGAGTCCGTAATTTGCTTTCTAATAATCATAATCTTTTCCTCAAAGAAGTTCATGAATTTATCACTGCTAAAGTGAAAGTCATCCTCTCTTGGGGAATGCTGCTTTTTAGTTAGCTTTGCGACAGTATCAAAAAGGAATTTCGGATTGTTCTTATTTTCCTCAATTAAGTTAGAAAAATAGGATGATCGAGCAGCAGTAAAGGCTCTACGGTACTGCACGGTACCGTCCTTCCAAGCTAGTCGGAAGACTTCCAGTTTGGTGTGGCGCCATTTCCGTTCCAATTTTCTGGAAGCTTGCTTCAGAGCTCGGGTATTTTCTGTGTACCAGGGAGCAACTGCATTTTCTGTGTACTAGGGGTGCAACTGCATCTAGGGTATTGCGCAAGGTTAAATTGAGATCCTCAGTTAGGTGGTTAACTGATTTTTGTCCTCTGGCGTCCTTGGGTAGGCAGAGGGAGTCTGGAAGGGCATCAAGGAATCTTTGTGTTGTCTGTGAATTTATAGCACAACTTTTGATGTTCCTTGGTTGGGGTCTGAGCAGATTATTTGTTGCAATTGCAAACGTAATAAAATGGTGGTCCGATAGTCCAGGATTATGAGGAAAAACATTAAGATCCACCACATTTATTCCATGGGACAAAACTAGGTCCAGCGTATGACTGTGACAGTGAGTGGGTCCAGAGACATGTTGGACAAAACCCACTGAGTCGATGATGGCTCCGAAAGCCTTTTGGAGTGGGTCTGTGGACTTTTCCATGTGAATATTAAAGTCACCAAAGATTAGAATATTATCTGCTATGACTACAAGGTCCGATAGGAATTCAGGGAACTCGGTGAGAAACGCTGTATATGGCCCAGGAGGCCTGTAAACAGTAGCTATAAAAAGTGATTGAGTAGGCTGCATAGATTTCATGACTAGAAGCTCAAAAGACGAAAACGTCATTTTTTATTTAGTAAATTGAAATTTGCTATCGTAAATGTTAGCAACACCTCCGCCTTTGCGGGATATGGTCACTAGTGTAGACAGGAGGTGAGGCCTCATTTAAAACAGTAAATTCATCAGGCTTAAGCCATGTTTCAGTCAGGCCAATCACATCAAGATTATGATCAGTGATTAGTTCATTGACTATAATTGCCTTTGAAGTAATGGATCTAACATTAAGTAGCCCTATTTTGAGATGTGAGGTATCATGATCTCTTTCAGTAATGACAGGAATGGAGGTGGTCTTTATCCTAGTGAGATTGCTAAGGCGAACACCGCCATGTTTAGTTTTGCCCAACCTAGGTCGAGGCACAGACACGGTCTCAATGGTGATAGCTGAGCTGACTACACTGACTGTGCTAGTGGCAGACTCCACTATGCTGGCAGGCTGGCTAACAGCCTGCTGCCTGGCCTGCACCCTATTTCATTGTGGAGCTAGAGGAGTTAGAGCCCTGTCTATGTTGGTAGATAAGATGAGAGCACCCCTCCAGCTAGGATGGAGTCCGTCACTCCTCAGCAGGTCAGGCTTGGTCCTGTTTGTGGGTGAGTCCCAGAAAGAGGGCCAATTATCTACAAATTCTAACTTTTGGGAGGGGCAGAAAACAGTTTTCAACCAGCGATTGAGTTGTGAGACTCTGCTGTAGAGCTCATCACTCCCCCTAACTGGGAGGGGGCCAGAGACAATTACTCGATGCCGACACATCTTTCTAGCTGATATGCACGCAGAAGCTATGTTGCGCTTAGTGATCTCTGACTGTTTCATCCTAACATCGTTGGTGCCGACGTGGATAACAATATCTCTATACTCTCTACACTCGCCAGTTTTAGCTTTAGCCAGCACCATCTTCAGATTAGCCTTAACGTCGGTAGCCCTGCCCCCGGGTAAACAGTGTATGATCGCTGGATGATTCGCTTTAAGTCTAATACTGCGGGTAATGGAGTCGCCAATGACTAGAGTTTTCAATTTGTCAGAGCTAATGGTGGGAAGCTTCGGCGTCTCAGACCCCGTAACGGGAGGAGTAGAGACCAGAGAAGAATCGGCCTCTGACTCCGACCTGCTGCTTAATGGGGAAAACCGGTTGAAAGTTTCTGTCGGCTGAATGAGCGACACCGGTTGAGCGTTCCTACAGCATTTCCTTACAGAAACCGTGAGAAAGTTGTCCGGCTGCGGGGACTGTGCCAGGGGATTTACACTACTATCTGTACTTACTGGTGGCACAGACGCTGTTTCATCCTTTCCTACACTGAAATTACCCTTGCCTAACGATTGCGTCTGAAGCTGGGCTTGCAGCACAGCTATCCTCGCCGTAAGGCGAGTACAGCGGCTGCAACTAGAAGGCATCATGTTAATGTTACTACTTAGCTTCGGCTGTTGGAGGTCCTGACGAATCGTGTCCAGATAAAGCATCCGGAGTGAAAAAGTTGAGGAAAAAATAAATAAATATATGAACGGTAATTAAAAAGTGAAAACCGTAAAGTTGTCAGGTAGCAAAACAGGTTGGCAACAAAACGCACAGCAACTCGAAAACAAGCCTGCAAGTTGTGACCGGAAATGACGTTCCAAAACACCTTGTGGAGGTGTATCTGTGGATGTATTTCAAGGCCTACCTTCAAACTCAGTGCCTCTTTGCTTGACATCAAGGGAAAATCAAAAGAAATTGTAGACCTCCACAAGTCTGATTATTTTCCAACATAATATGCAAATAAATTCATTCAAAATCCTACAATGTGAATTTCTGCATTTTTTTTCTCATTTTGTCTTTCATAGTTGAAGTGTACCTATGATGAAAATTACAGGCCTCTCTCATATTCTTAAGTGGGAGAACTTGCACAATTGGTGGCTGACTAAACACTTTTTTGCAGATATACAGTGCCTTGCGAAAGTATTCGGCCCCCTTGAACTTTGCGACCTTTTGCCACATTTCAGGCTTCAAACATAAAGATATAAAACTGTATTTTTTTGTGAAGAATCAACAACAAGTGGGACACAATCATGAAGTGGAACGACATTTATTGGATATTTCAAACTTTTTAACAAATCAAAAACTGAAAAATTGGGCGTGCAAAATTATTCAGCCCCCTTAAGTTAATACTTTGTAACGCCACCTTTTGCTGCGATTACAGCTGTAAGTCGCTTGGGGTATGTCTCTAACAGTTTTTTGCACATTGAGAGACTGCCATTTTTTCCCATTCCTCCTTGCAAAACAGCTCGAGCTCAGTGAGGTTGAATGGAGAGCATTTGTGAACAGCAGTTTTCAGTTCTTTCCACAGATTCTCGATTGGATTCAGGTCTGGACTTTGACTTGGCCATTCTAACACCTGGATATTCAAGGGGCCGAATACTTTCGCAAGGCACTGTATATAGAGAGATATATATAGAGAGATATATAGAGAGAGAGATATAGAGAGAGATATATATATGTCTGGAGTGGATCTGGAATTAATTCTGTCTTTTCTTGATGAATACAGCAGTACGTTTAAAAACATCATGGTTCGGCCAAAAGTACTATTACCCAAATGAACTTCGAATGCGTCTGTAATGGCCCCCTATTCCCTTCATAGTGCCCTACGTTTAACCAGAGCCCTATGGGTAGTGCACTATATAGGGAATAGGGTAACATTAGAGACTCAGCCTTCCTCTACAGATCCTCTTACTGCTGACAGTGGCCAAACCAAAAAAAGCCGTCAGCTAATCTACATGGACTGTGTGTGTGTGTGTGTGTGTGTGTGTGTGTGTGTGTGTGTGTGTGTGTGTGTGTGTGTGTGTGTGTGTGTGTGTGTGTGTGTGTGTGTGTGTGTGTGTGTGTGTGTGTGTGTGTGTGTGTGTGTGCGCATGAGTGCGTGTGTATCACACCCTGTTAAGCAAATCACACACTCTCTGAGATCTTTGAGACCAATCTAACGGGTGTATTAGATTGCCGATTGACCGGGAGAGACACAAACAGTAAGATAGGACAATCAGTCTGTGTGTTATACACAGAGAGAGAGAGAGAGAGAGAGACAGAGACAGAGTGAGAGAGAGAGAGAGAGAGAGAGAGAGAGAGACAGAGTGAGAGAGAGAGAGAGACAGAGTGAGAGAGAGAGAGAGAGAGAGAGAGAGAGACAGACAGACAGACAGACAGACAGACAGACAGACAGACAGACAGACAGACAGACAGACAGACAGACAGACAGACAGACAGACAGAGAGAGATAGATCAGATGGTATTGATGATGCTGGGCTGAGCCAGAGAGAGGGATGTGGGGAGGAGGGATGGAGAAAGAAAGGGGGTAAATGCTAGAGACACACACACAGGCACACACACAGGCACACACACACACACACACGCACGGGCACACAGGCACACAGACACATCCAAGTCCTGTCAGGTCAGTCAACTCTGTCTGAAAGTGACAGTCTGCCAGATGAGATGTCTGCCTGTTGCAGCCCATGGCTCAGAGAAAGAGAGAGGGAAGGAGAGGGAAGGAAGGGGAAGTAGAGGTAGGAGGGGGAAGGAGAGGGAAGGAGGGGGAAGGAGAGGGAAGGAGGGGGAAGTAGAGGTAGGAGGGGGAAGGAGAGGGAAGGAGGGGGAAGGAGAGGGTAGGAGGGGGAACGAGAGGGAAGGAGGGGGAAGGAGGGGAAAGTAGAGGTAGGAGGGGGAAGGAAAGGGAAGGAGGGGGAGGAGAGGGAAGGAGGGGGAAGGAGAGGGAAGGAGGGGGAAGGAGAGGGAAGGAGGGGGAAGGAGAGGGAAGGAGGGGGAAGTAGAGGTAGGAGGGGGAAGGAAAGGGAAGGAGGGGATGGTAGAGGTAGGAGGGGGAAGGAGAGGGAAGGAGGGGGAAGGAGGGGAAAGTAGAGGTAGGAGGGGGAAGGAAAGGGAAGGAGGGGGAGGAGAGGGAAGGAGGGGGAAGGAGAGGGAAGGAGGGGGAAGTAGAGGTAGGAGGGGGAAGGAGAGGGAAGGAGGGGAAAGGAGAGGGAAGGAGGGGGAAGGAGAGGGAAGGAGGGGGAAGGAGAGGGAAGGAGAGGGGAAGTAGAGGTAGGAGGGGGAAGGAGAGGGAAGGAAGGGGAGGGAGAGGGAAGTAGAGGGACGGAGAGGGTAGGAGGGGGAAGGAGAGGGTAGGAGGGGAAGGAGGGGGAAGGAGGGGGAAGGAGGGGAAAGTAGAGGTAGGAGGGGGAAGGAAAGGGAAGGAGGGGGAGGAGAGGGAAGGAGGGGGAAGTAGAGGTAGGAGGGGGAAGGAGAGGGAAGGAGGGGGAAGGAGGGGAAAGTAGAGGTAGGAGGGGGAAGGAAAGGGAAGGAGGGGGAGGAGAGGGAAGGAGGGGAAGTGGAGGTAGGAGGGGGAAGGAGGGGGAAGGAGGGGAAAGGAGAGGGAAGGAGGGGGAAGGAGAGGGAAGAAAGGGGAAGGAGAGGAAGTAGAGGGAAGGAGAGGGTAGGAGGGGGAAGGAGAGGGTAGGAGGGGAAGGAGGGGAAGGAGGGGGAAGTAGGGGGAAGGAGAGGTTAAGAGGAGGAAGGAGAGGGAAGGAGGGGGAAGGAGAGGGTAGTAGGGGGAAGTAGAGGTAGGAGGGGGAAGGAGAGGGAAGGAGAGGGTAGGAGGGGGAAGGAGAGGGAAGGAAGGGGAAGGAGAGGGTAGGAGGGGGAAGGAGAGGGAAGGAGGGGAAGTAGGGGGAAGGAGAGGGTAAGAGGAGGAAGGAGAGGGAAGGAGGGGGAAGGAGAGGGTAGGAGGGGGAAGGAGAGGGTAGGAGGGAGAAGGAGAGGGTAGGAGGGAGAAGGAGGAGGGAGAAGGAAGGAGAGGGAAGGAGAGGGTAGGAGGGGGAAGGACAAGAAGATTCAGAAGCTGCAGTGCCTCTTTCAACCCTGTCCATCCATCCCTTCCTCTCTCTCTCTCCTTGTCTCCATCCATCCCTTCCTCTCTCTCTCCTTGTCTCCATCCATCCCTTCCTCTCTCTCTCCTTGTCTCCATCCATCCCTTCCTCTCTCTCTCCTTGTCTCTATCATCCCTTCCTCTCTCTCTCCTTGTCTCTCTCCATCCCATCCTCTCTCTCTCCTTGTCTCTATCCATCCCTTCGTCTCTCTCTCCTTGTCTCTATCATCCCTTCCTCTCTCTCTCCTTGTCTCTATCCATCCCTTCCTCTCTCTCTCCTTGTCTCCATCCATCCCTTCCTCTCTCTCCTTGTCTTCATCCATCCCTTCCTCTCTCTCCTTGTCTCCATCCATCCCTTCCTCTCTCTCTCCTTGTACTCCATCCATCCCTTCCTCGCTCTCTCCTTGTCTCTATCATCCCTTCCTCTCTCTCTCCTTGTCTCTATCCATCCCTTCCTCTCTCTCCTTGTCTCCATCCATCCCTTCCTCTCTCTCCTTGTCTCTATCCATCCCTTCCTCTCTCTCTCCTTGCCTCTATCCATCCCTTCCTCTCTCTCTCCTTGTCTCCACCATCCTCTACTCTTTCTCTTCCTCTGTTTGTCTGATTAGGGGAAGCAGGCAGCTGTTCAGTGCTGAAACAGAGACAGCCATTCATTAGTTATAAAGACACTGGAGTCGATCTCACACTTTCTAAGACAGACAGACAGACTGTCCAGACTCAGGCAGACAGACAGACTCTCCAGACTCAGGCAGACTGTCCAGCCCAGACTCAGACAGACAGACTGTCAAGCCCAGACTCAGACAGACAGACAGACAGACAGACAGACAGACAGACAGACAGACAGACAGACAGACAGACAGACAGAGACAGAGTGAGAGAGAGAGAGAGAGAGAGAGAGAGAGAGACAGAGTGAGAGAGAGAGAGAGAGAGAGAGAGAGACAGAGTGAGAGAGAGAGAGAGAGAGACAGAAAGACAGAAAGAAAGACAGAGAGAAAG
This sequence comes from Oncorhynchus kisutch, assembly GCF_002021735.2. Classification (NCBI taxonomy): domain Eukaryota; kingdom Metazoa; phylum Chordata; class Actinopteri; order Salmoniformes; family Salmonidae; genus Oncorhynchus; species Oncorhynchus kisutch. The sequence goes on along the minus strand of NC_034189.2, from coordinate 10,766,875 downwards.
AAAGAAAGACAGAAAGAAAGACAGAGAGAAAGAAAGAAAGACAGAAAGAAAGACAGAGAGAAAGAAAGACAGAAAGAAAGAAAGACAGAGAGAAAGACAGAAAGAAAGAAAGAAAGAAGACAAGAAAGAAAGAAAGACAGAGAGAAAGAGAGAAAGAAAGACAGAAAGAAAGACAGAAAGACAGAAAGAAAGACAGAGAGAAAGACAAGAAAGAAGACAGAAAGAAAGACAGAAAGACAGAAAGAAGACAGACAGACCATCTTTCTTTCTTCTTTCTTTCTTTCTTTCTCTCTGTCTTTCTTTCTTTCTCTCTGTCTTTCTTTCTTTCTATCTCTCTTTCTCTCTGTCTTTCTTTCTTT